>NC_083444.1:26174946-26339074 GCF_020745735.1 Hemiscyllium ocellatum
GTCATTGCCACAAACGTTGAACTGAGTCTGGACCAGGGCCATGTGTTAGTCCATTGACCATCCACCCCACACACTCCCCTGTTGTTCAGGTAATGTCTCAAACCAGACCATTGTGAGGGATTGTGTGAGTAACTGCCCAGTTTCCAGTTTGGAAGCTCTCTGGACAGATTTTGGAGATGGCCAGTGTTTTGGATGTGGTGGTGAGAGCCAGTAACACTGTGTCTGAGTTCAGGCTTTTCTCAAAGTTACTTCCAACAGCTTTGCTGCCTGCAAGATGGTGTGTTCACTGATCTGAACATGAATCGGCTGTTTACTACAGTCACTGAATTGTGTAATAGTTAGGTGTGCGCTCTGGTAATTCAATTATTGTTCACTTCAATTGTTTTCAACTGAAAAACAATGATGGTTGGTTTATTCTAAAATAAGTAAAAAACAAAGTGATATTAATTCTTCATTATACAAAATGTGAAAGTGACCTGTTGCATATTTCCCAGAAACTAATCAAGCAACAGTCAGACCTTCTCTGTAAAGCAGGATTTTGTGAACAGAATTAAGTCCCAGGCAACATCACCATCCTCACTAGTCGGGTGTGCCACACTCACAGGACAGTGCCAGGCAGAGAGGGGCAGCTCCTTGGTACAGATCCTATACAGTGCTCAGCATTGATGCTGGATCCTGCGGCTGCTAGACTGCTGTGTGGCAGGTTATGGACAGAGCTCAGTGATCCCACAATCCATGGTTCAGATCAATCTCTGCGGTCCTGCCACATGTTGTTATTAAAGATAGTGGACAATGAAAGGGACCATTTGGAGGAGGAGGCTGCTCTCCAACAACGAAATCCCCAGTTATGGAGGAGCGCAGCACATCAGGGGAAAAAATAAAGCTGCTGCATTTGTAACAATCTTCAGCCAGAAGGGCCTGAGCAGATAATCCATTTCAGCCTCCTTCAGTCGGCTCCAGCATCACAGACCCCCAAATAGTCAGACAATTCGATTCACTCCACACAATGTCAGGAAATGGCTGGATTTAATTCCAGTGAGTGCCACATCTCTAGCCAAGCTGTTCCATTCCAGCAAGAAAACTTACACCAACCAACAATGTGATAAAAAGCCTTTGCATTGCAGCCAGTCACTGACCTATCGGTGTACGGTCTACCGTGGAAATGTCAGCAATAATGGGATCAATCAGCAATAACCTGCTCAGTGTCTTTCAGTTACTGTCCTGTCAGGCTCACTCAGCTCCTGACCCCATTGCAAGCTCAACACAAAAGACTGGAACTCCAAAGGAGCGGTGAGTTACCTACTCTTAGCATCAAGTCACCATGGAACAGGGTGTGGCAATGGGAGCCAGAGTAAAATTATAGTTAGTCAGAATCTGGGGGAAGTATTCTCTCGGTTGGAATTATCATGAGCAACAATAAAGATTGTTGTCAGTGTGAGTAATTATCCCTAGCAACAATACTGCCTGTTGTCAGTGTGAATAATTATCCCCAGCAACAATACTGACTGTTGTCAGTGTGAGTAATTATCCCCAGCAACAATACTGCCTGTTGTCAGTGTGAGTAACTGAAACTCCAGGAGAGCTCTGCAGACATTCCTCAGGAAAGAGAGTGTCCGAGGCTCAATCATTTCCAGCTGCTGATCAAGAAGACTGATGGCAAACTTGCAGACAGGCATCACAGCATGCAGTAGGAAAATTGGCAGGTCATATTGCAGCCGTAGAGAAAATTAGTTCAGGCACGTTTGGAAAGTTGTGTACAGTATTGGTTACACACCAGCAGAACAATGTGGAGGTGTTCGAGGGGGTATGGAAAAAAATCACAGGACGTTGTCTGGTTTGTAGGGTATTAGCCAGAATGAGAAATTGGACAAATATGTTGTTTTTGCACCTGGACATCAGTGGCTGAGAGGCTGCCTGACTGACATTTACAAAATTATAAGAGGCATAGATAGAACGACATTGAGAGCTGTTTTCCCAGAAGGTAATTATCAATTACTCAGGGCATGGATTTTAGTTAAAAGGGAGAAAGTGTAGGATATATGATCAGTGAGAGTTTATTTGCTTTTCTGGACAGAAGGTGAAAGTGCCTGGAATGCACTGATAGAGGAGAAGAAGCTAATACAGCAAGGTTTAACAGGTATCTTTACACAGAGATGAGTAGACAGGGAATAGGATGACATCGAACATGTAGAACTTTAGAAAGGCCGCATGTGTCAGTGCGAGTTTGCTGGGCTGAAGGGCATGATCCTGTGTTATTCTGTTCTGAGAGACAAGATTTGAGTGTGGGAGTGTTGGGATGCTGACTGAATGATTACTGATGATCAACAGTCACAATCATGTAAATTCCCCCCTCATCAACTTGCAGTTTCATTTCCTCCCTCCCACGGTGGGGAAACTAACTATGGAGAATTTGACATGAACGTCAGAGCTGGTAACTGGTGACTCCATCTCGCCCCTCGCTCCTATGGCCTTCTGTCTTTGACACCAGCATCTCAGGGGACACCCTACAAACCAAAGCTGCATGTACTACATATCCTCCAATGCTGGCATCTGAAATATGTCAGCCTCACCATGCCAGCCCAGCAGATCTCCGACCTACTGACAGTACGCTTCTGTACTTCAATGCTGCAGCTCAGTGTGCACTGACAGCTCTCATTGCAATGCTGTTGCAAGGACACTGTGCTCAGGACACACACCCAGCTCATGGCCTGTCCCTCTGGGCTGCTCACTCCGTGTCTGTACACACTCAATGCTGTTGCAAGGACACTGTGCTCAGGACACACACCCAGCTCATGGACTGTCCCTCTGGGCTGCTCACTCCGTGTCTGTACACACTCAATGCTGCTGCAAGGACACTGTGCTCAGGGATACACACCCAGCTCATGGACTGTCCCTCTGGGCTGCATACTCACTTTGAGCTGTTGTGGTTATGTTCGCCGAGCTGGGAGTTTTTGTTGCAAACGTTTCGTCCCCTTTCTAGGTGACATCTTCAATGCTTGGGAGCCTCATGTGAAGCGCTTCTGTGCTGATTCCTCCAGCATTTATAGTGGTTTGAATCTGCCGCTTCTGGTTGTCAGTTGCTGTCCACTGCAGTGGCCGGTATATAAGGTCTAGTTCAATATGTCTGTTGATAGAATTTGTGGATGAGTGCCATGCCTCTAGGAATTCCCTGGCTGTTCTATGTTTGGCCTGCCCTATAATAGTGGTGTTGTCCCAATCGAATTCGTGTTGTTTGTCATCTGAGTGTATGGCTACTAGGGATAGCTGGTCGTGTCATTTCGTGGCTAGTTGGTGTTCATGGATGCGGGTTGTTAGCTGTCTTTCTGTTTGTCCTATGTAGTGTTTTGTGCAGTCCTTGCATGGGATTTTGTACACTACGTTGGTTTTGCTCCAGCTGGATATCGGATCCTTTGTCCTGGTGAGTTGTTGTCTGAGAGTGGCTGTTGGTTTGTGTGCTGTTATGAGTCCTAGTGGTCGCAGCAGTCTGGCTGTCAGTTCAGAAATGCTCCTGATGTATGGGAGTGTGGCCAGTCCCTTGGGTTGTGGCATGTCCTCATTTCGTTGTCTTTCCCTGAGGCATCTGGTGATGAAATTGCGTGGGTATCCGTTTTTGGTGAATACCTTGTATAGGTGTTCTTCTTCCTCTTTTTATAGCTCAGGTGTGCTGCAGTGTGTTGTGGCCCTTTTGAATAATGTCCTGATGCAACTTCGTTTGTGTGTGTTGGGGTGGTTGCTTTCATAGTTCATGACTTGGTCTGTGTGTGTGGCTTTTCTGTGTATCTTCGTGGTGAATTCTCCGTTCGGTGTTCTCTGTACCATCACGTCCAGGAATGGGAGCTGGTTGTCCTTTTCTTCCTCTGTCGTGAATCGGATTCCTGTGAGTGTGGCGTTGATGATCCAGTGTGTGTTCTCTATTTCTGTGTTTTTAATGATTACAAAGGTGTCGTCCACGTGTCTGACCCAGAGTTTGGGTTGTAATTGTGTTAAAACTGTTTTTTCTAACCTTTGCATTACTGCTTCTGCTATGAGTCCAGAGATCGGTGAGCCCATGGGTGTTCCGTTGATTTGTTCATATATCTGGTTGTTGAATGTGGAGTGTGTTGTGAGGCACAGGTCCAGTAGTTTAAGTATGCCGTCTTTGTTAATAGGTTCAGCGTCCTGTTGTCTGTTATGTATGTCCAGCAGGTTGGATATTGTTTCTCTGGCTAGGGTTTTGTCAATAAAAGTGAACAGTGCCGTTACATCGAATGAGACCATGGTTTCTTCCTTGTCTATGTGTATATTTCTGATGATGTCCAAGAATTCTTGTGTTGACTGTATAGAGTGTCTGGATCCGCTGATCAGGTGTTTTAGTTTCTGCTGTAGCTCTTTAGCCAGTTTGTGTGATGGAGTTCCTGGTAGTGATACTATGGGTCTGAGTGGGATGTCTGGTTTGTGTACTTTAGGTAGTCCATAGAATCTGGGGGTGTTGTTGCTTTCCGGTTTTATTCTTGGTAGGTCAGTCCTGGTTATCTGTCCGTTTTTTTGTAGATTCCTCAGTGTGTTGTTTATTCTATCGGTGAGCCGTGGAGTGGGGTCAAACTCCCTCTTTTGGTAGGTGTTGGTGTCTGCAAGTAGTTGTTCAGCTTTTTGAGTGTAATCTGATTTGTCCAGGATGACCGTCATTCTGCCTTTGTCTGCTGGTAGTATGATTATGGTCTTATCGTTTCTTAGTGATTTTAGTGCTTCTTTCTCCTTGGTGTTGAGGTTGTGTGTTTGTCTTTTCCTTGTTATCATGGATACGATACTTTGTCTCACTGTTTGTTGTGTCTCTTCTGTTAATCCATTGTTCCTGAGTGTGCATTCTAGTGCTGCTAGGAAGTCTGCTGTCTTGGCGTCTCTGTAGTTGTAGTTAAGTCCCTTGTCAGTATTGTTCTTTCCGTGTCTGTGAGCTGTCTGTGGGAGAGGTTTTTAATCCAGGTGTGTGTTGTGATGTCCTTTTCGTTGTGTGTTAGTTTGGCCATTTTTTCTTTCAGTGCCGTTTTTTTTGCGGTGTGTGGTCCTGTTCTGTACAATGGTGACAGCCTGTTCTATGGTCCGGGTCCATTCCTGACAGAACGGACTCAGGATGATCCAGGTAATGATTACAGATGCTCACAACAGACTCCACAAATACAGACAAGAAATTGCACGCCAAAAATCGTTAATTTTAAAAACTACCAATCAGGAATGGACCGAGCTGGGAATTTGCGTTGCAGGCGTTTCGTCCCCTGTCTAGGTGACATCCTCAGATTCAATCAATAAGGACATCGACCTGGACCCAATATACCGGCCACTGCAGCGGACAGCTGGAACTGACGACCGGAAGCGATAGATACAAATCACTATAAATGCCGGAGGAAACATTACAGAAGCGCTTCACAGGAGGTTCCCAAGCACTGAAGATGTCACCTAGACAGGGGACGAAACGTCTGCAACACAAATTCCCAGCTCGGCGAACAGAACCACAACAACGAGCACCCGAGCTACAAATCTTCTCACAAACTTTGAATTAGTAATAGTTCCTAGATATGTTATTCTGTTAACTTGCCCAATAGAATTACGTTATTCTAAATTCCTCTTTCGTTGGTTTTATTTCATCTTTCGTGTTTAGGTAAATGGTATTTTGCTTCACACCGAGTTGTTTGACCAGTCACATTGCATCTGGAACAGACACTTTATATTTTCTTTAAAATAAGAAAACGTTAGAGTCTAGGCTACCACCTTCAAATATTGTCGAGGGGCTCTGGTGTGGCCCATCACACTAGAATCCTTCTCTTCCTGAGTAATATGTTGGAGGCACTGAATGGGCTGCCCTGTTCTTCTCCAATAGTGTCAATGGGCTGAACGAATTCCTCATATTCCTGTGAAACCAGCGTGAGGTGCAGAATGAACTCTTGTTTCACTGTGGCTCTGTGCAGTGTCAGACAGTCCTTTATATGAATGTTACAGACTCTTTAAAAGCACAAGCCTCAATGGAGTCCATGTCTTGCTGCACATGGACACAGACCAGTTCAGGAGCTGACAGGGGCGTCAAATTATTCTGAACATTGTGGAATCCTCAGGGACCATCCCCACTTCGGATCTTATGGTGGGGAGGGTGAGGGTGGGGAGACATTGATGAAGCAGCTGAAGATGTTGTGAAGAGGAAGCTACCCTGAGGATCTCCCACAGAGGTGACCCAGGACTGAGATGATGAACATCTTCCTTTGTGCCATGTTTGACTCCAAACACTGGAGACCTTTCTCTGATTCCCATTAAGTTCAGATTTGTTCAGCTCCTTCATGTCAACAGAAGGCAACCAGTGCCTTGATTTCAGGGCCAGCCATTTTTACCTGACCCCTTGTGTCAACTTCTTTTGTTCATATCAATAGGCCATGGTATAGGAGCAGCAAGGGTTTTCTTCAAACAGGTGGGATTTAATGTCAGGATTTCTCTTCTCAAGAGTGTTCGGGGAGTGTTCAGGGGAAGACTGAAAGTATTTGAAGAGGAGGTAGATGGATATTGAGCTGTCAGAGAGTTGAGGGTGATGATGAATTGTGTATGAAAGAGGATTTGAGACCAAGAGCAGATCAGTCATGATCTTAGTGAAGGGCAAGGCAGGTTTGGGGAGTGAACGACCTGTCCCTGTCTCTGATGTTCTCACATTGTGTTATTGGAAAGTTAGTGGGTGTTATTTTCATGAATGTTCTGTTATTGAATGTTGCCATCAGGGAGACCAGAGGATTTTGTGAGCCATCGCTTGGTGAGGTATGGGGGCTGTATTCACAGTGAATTTGGGTCTACATCATGATCAACAAATGAAGCACAAGTTGCAGAGAGGGGAAGCTCTGTACAGAGAGATGAGGGGCCTCTTTCATACCCAGCCTGGGGTTTCCAATTATATTTCCCAAATCACTTCAAAGCGTGTGTGACAGCCTTGAAGGGCTGAATGGTCTCCTCTGTTTCTGTGCACCAGGTTATAGGTGTAAGTAGCCTCCAACTGCTCCTGCCCAGCAAGTTTGAGGGGCTGAATGGAACTCAGATACATGGGACTGAGGAGCAGGAATGTGTCATTAGATACTTTGAGCCTTCTCCATCAAGCACTAAAATTGTGGCTGATCACGTTATGGTCTCAGCTCCACTTTCCTGTCTGTGTCCAAATATCTGTGCATCCCTTCCCTGTCAAATAATTAACTAAAGCAGCTTTTAGTCCATGTGAACATAGAGGCACGATAAAAAACTTCCAGTGAAGAGAAGTTCGACGTAAAAGGTCCTTTCAGAACATTTCATCATCCCTTTATAGAATCAGAGAGTCATGCAGAACGGAAACAGACCAGTTTGTGCAAACTGTTCACCCCGATCAGATTTCAAATCTGATTTATTCCCATTTGCCAGCATTTGGCCAATATTCCTCCTTTATCGGACACTTTTTAAATGTGTGATTACACCCTCCTTGACCACTTCCTCTGACAGCAATGTCTGTACACACAACACTCTCTGTGTGAAACGTTTATCTTCACGTCCCTTCTCAATCATTCGCCCTCTCACCTTCAACCTATGCCCTCTTGTTCTGGTCTCCCCTATCCTGGGATCCGAACGTGACTTTTCAGAATATCCATACCCCTGATGATTTTATAAACCTCTAGTATGTCACTCCTCAGCCTCTTAGGAGAAAGCACCTCAACCTAAGTCCTGGAACATCCGTGTAAATCTTTTCTGCAGACAATCGAGTTGTACGCAGTATTCTTAAAGTGGCCTCACCAGCATCCTGTACAGATACAACATGCCACCACAACTCCTATACTCAATGCTCTGACTGATTAAGGTAAATGTTCTGAATGTGTTCTGCACCACACTGTCTACCTGCGACTCCACTTTCAAGGAACAATGCATCTGAAGCTCTATGTCCATTTGTTTCACAACACTCACCTTACCATTAAGTGCATAATTTCTACCCTGATTTGCCTTCCCAAAATGCAATTTATCTAAATTAAACTTCATCTGTCACTCCTTGCCCCTTTGTCCCATCTCATTGTGGTCTCATTGTACTCTGAGGTAATCCACTACACCACCTTTCTGATGCCATCTGTAAATTTACTAACTATGGCCCCGATAATCACATCTGAAATGCAGTGAACTCAGTACTGATTCTTACAGCACACTGCTGCTCACAAGCCTCCAGTCTGAAAAATACCCCTCTTCCTTCAAGCCAATTGTGACGAGCTTCTTCTGTATCCCACGTGACTGAAAATTACTAATCTGTCTACCAATCAGAATGTTGTGAACACCTTGCTGAAGTCCATATAGACAATATCTACAAAACTGCCTTCATCAATCTTCTTTCTCACCTCTTAAAAGGCTCAACCAAATGAATGAGACATTCGGGTCTGGGAAAGTTACTCTTTGGAAGGTTGGTATGGACTTGTTGGGATGAAGGGCCTATTTTCACACTTCAGGAAGTCTACAAAAATAAGAATGGGAACGATGACTGTAGAGCTTTTTTACAGCATGCACACATTGCTGTGATGAGGAACAATGAAGGAGAGAGAGTGCAATAGGCCGTTCCTTCTCGGGCAGATGACATTGTCTCCCTCTCTGAGCTGAACCACACAGTAATGTCATCCTCTCCCAAACTGGACCATGTGGGGTCTCCTTGTACATTGTCCAAACTATGTCTCCATCACATTCCCTGTTCCATGTCGGTGCATCATTGCTGCTGTCATACACAGAGCCATACCCTGAGCAGAAAATGGTCTCGGTCGATTTGAAGATATGTTTAGATATCTCAGCGTCATTAAAAAATAAAATGTTTAATGTATTCAGAATACCTGTGTTAAAATGAATGCATTTTGTAACAAATACAGAAATTGCTGGAAAAGCTCGGCAGGTCTGTCAGCATCCAGATGCCTTTTACATGCTGTAGTTATACCAGCCTCCACCACTTCCTCTGGAAGCACATTCCATACACACACCACCCGCTGTGTGAAAAGATGCCCCTTAGGCCTCTTCAAAACCTTTTCCCCTCACTGTCAACCAATGCCCTCTAGTTTTGGACGCCCCTAACCTGGGAAAAACCCTGACTACTCACCCTATCCATGACCGTTCTGATTTTATAAACCTTTACTGCTGCGAAATGTGACTCCAATCAACACGAATGGCTGTACTTTCAATAATCCCGGGCCTAAAGTCTGAAATTCAATACTGATACCTGTTCTTACTCCATCAAGTCACAATTCTAAAACCAGTTTAATCAGTTTGTTCAGATATATTAGGAGACACTTCTGTGGGATTTACACCGAGACCTTTGTGCCCGGAGGTAGGGACACTAGCATCACCCAGCAATACCCATAAAGCTGTAACATTATTCTCCTGTGGGTTTGTTCATCAGCCTGTTCTGACATGCTGTGTCACACCTCTGCAACAGGCAGGACTTGAATCCGGGCCTTCTCGTTCAGAGCTAGGAACACTACCACACAAGTTCAGGAACTGGAAGCAAATCGAGAGCTCTGGATCAGAGGCAGGGACACTACCACTACACTACCATACCCAGATTTTGGGTCATATGTTAAGTGCCAGCTTTCAGCTTGGTGTGGATTTATTATAATCAGGTTACCATTACTGAACTACACAAAACACTTCGTATTGTTAAACAAATGCAAGATACTTGTCTCAACTGTAGGATATTGAGGGCACGTACTATGCCATCAAAATTAACTATGAACATCTTTAATTGCTATTATCTGTAGTCTGCAATATTAGGGAAAGAATTCCTGCAGACATACTCTGCCCCAATGAAGGGTCTCAAACAGATATTTATTACTGAACACCAGACACGGAGAAAGACCATAATTTCTGGCCCCAAAGCACTGACCAGTATTACCCACCTCGAACGTGTGTCTGCCCTCTGCCTAAAACCATGAAATGATACCAGGCCGCTGATTACTGCCCAGCCTCTCCTCCCCACTGACTGTGTCTGCAATCCGTCCCTCCTCCCTCTAACCACACAAGGCAAACCAAGCTCAGGGTCTTCGTGAAAATCAAGGCTGGAGTGTGCAGGCCTCCTGGAGAGGGGGGGACATTTTAAAATTAAACGGGGAAGGTGAGCATGTTCTAATACCACTGTCTGGGCCGAGGCGTGGCAGATGGATTTTAGTTTGGATTAATGCGAGGTATTGGATTTGGTAAATCAACAAGAGTAGGACTTATACAATTAAACCTAGGGCCTTTGGCAGTGTTGTAGAACAGAGACCTCGGCCGTCAGGTATAACTTTTTAAAACTTGCATCTCACATAGATAGTGTGGTGAAGAAGGTGTTTAACACACTTGTCTTCACAGGTCAAGTGAGTATCAGAATTGGGGCGTCATGTTGAGGTTGTCCAGGACATGGTGAGACCTCTTCTGGAATACTGTGTCCAGTCTGGACATCCTGCCCGCTCATTCCATAGGCACACCACCCTCTGTGTGAAACAGCTGCCCCTTAGGTCACTTATAAATTTTTCCCCTCGAACCTTAAACCTATGTCCTTGAGTTTTGGTCTCCTATACCCTTAGAAAACATCTTGATGATTCACTTAGATATTATTGACCTTGATTTTATTAAACTGGAGAGGGTTCAGAAGAGATTAACCTGGATGTTGCTGGAAATGGAGGGATTGAGCTATAAGGAGAGGCTGGGACATTTTTCACTAGAGAGTAAGATTAAGGGGTAACTTTGCAGAGGTTTATAAAATCATGAGGCGTACAGATAAGCCGAAGGGCTGAAGTCTTTCCCTATAGTCAGGGGTTCAAGACTGAGGGATATTTTAATGTGCGAGGAAAAGGATTTATAAAAGTCATGCAAGGTAATTATTTTAGACGGAATCTGGCTTGTGTGTGGAATGAAATTCCAGAGGAAGTGGTGAAAGCAGGGACAGTTTCAACGTTTAAAGGTCAGTCCATGGATAAGACATCAGTTTGGATGGTGCTGTGAGCAGCTGCCCTCTCCCTCCCACTCTCTGAATGTATCCCTGTTGGTTTTCACCCTCTGACAATGCCGGTGCAGTGGCGTGGGGAGGCCAGCAGAGGGTGGCATTGCATCACTTTAAGCACCACAGAGACGGCCAGTTCTGCCCCACACATGGACACACAGATACACACATGGGAATTGTTAGGACACGGTGTGAAGCTCATCTGGTAATTTAAACTAAACATAAATAAATACTCAATTCACCTCGTAAACTGTTAAAATATGAGGGACAGAGAACTCCCAAATTCCACTGTTTAAATAAAAACATCAATTTATTTTTTCACTCAGAAAGTGAACATTTTACATCAACTATTCACAACTCTGAGACCCCTTTCTCTGAACTGCTTATAACCTGACTCCAGCTCTATAGCAATATACTGTTTCTGGGTCTGCCCTCCTCTCATATCACAGGTAAATGTAAACTCTCAGTTCAGAGCAACATTCCCTCTCTCTTAAAGGTACAGTACACGCTTTCAACTTCATCACATTATACCCTGATGAATATAGTTAAGTGGAGCCAATCCGGATTTCTCTTGCTCTGTGGTTTGTCAATATTTAATTTACTCCGTCTGGTTTGTATCAGGACTTATATTGCTCTATTGCCAGAATGTCATTGTTTGACTGTCCGTGGGAATATATCAGTATTTCACTTGCTCACACTCCTGTGTGTGGGGCAGGATTTCAGTTGTTTCATGGGGACTGTGACACTATGACAATCTCCGTGTTTGTAAATGGTACCGAACCGGAAGAATTGTAAAGTCTATGGAGGACAGTGTGGAACTCTTAACAGGACAATCTAACATTGGTGTCGTGTTCAGGTGTATGGCAGCTGGGGATCACTGCAGAGCAGTGTGAGGTGATGCATTTTGGTCGGAAGGACATTTCAAGACAATATAAAACAGGCTGTACCATTATAAAGGGGCTGCAGGAGCAGAGGGTCCTGGTTTTATATGAGCACTGATTATTAAAGATATCAGGACAAGTGGGGAGAGCAGGAACTATCACAGATTAGTTTCAGTATCTGAGCTGTTTACAGAAGGAGGTGTAGGAGGGAGTCTCTGTGCTCCCTTCCTGGGAGGTGGTGGTGACGATGTGTTATGAGCCCACCCTCCTGCTCCCCGAGACCGTGGGGATTCCATTTGTACCATCTCGACACAAAAGGGAGATGGCATCAGGGCCACAGCTTCTAAGTTGTGCCGGGAGGAAACGGAGCTGCCAGTGGGTTTAAAGTGAGAGTTGCCCTTCACTGAACTTTGCTCCTTACTCGGTCGGTGGGACGTGGATGTTTCAGAATCCCCACACGAGGCGTCCCGGTCCTCTCCGGCTCGTACCAGGGTCCTCCCCACATGGCGGGAGGAAAGGGGGGGTGAGAGGGGGGTGAGGGAACTGATATCGGACACTCCACCTCCCAGCTTGACCATTTCTGTCGTATTTCAGGCTGTTTCTCCTGGAATGGGAGCAAGGAAGGAGGGAGGGAGGGTGGGGGTGGGTGCCCATCGTGTTAGTGCTGGTGGGGGACATGGGGAGGTGTCCGGAGGGAGTCAGTCCACACTGTTGTATCTATGAAGTGTTATTGGTGTAGGGGGTAAAGAGAGAGAGAGAGAGAGAGAGAGAGAGAGAGAAAGGGAGATGCATGCAGTAGTGAGAGTGGTGGAGCATGAACTTTGTTCGGGGGTAGTGCTATAAAAGATATACAGTGAGTGCGAGGGAGCAGAGAGAATACAGTGACCCTTACCCTGACAGAGCGGGGAAGGTTATTGATGCTTGTCCTGTATTGCTGGGCAATTCTTCAGACCGCAGAGACTGCACTGAGCTGGGTGGGGAGCTCAGACCATGCTCGGGGGGTCCAGTGGTGTGGCTCACTCTGGGAAGAGAATGGTCCCCCTCTGTACTAGCCCATTCACCAGGACCTCCGTGTCTCTGTTGACAAACCGTGGTGTAATTGCCCGTTATCTCCGGGGAAACTGAGCAGGGCAGCTCCAAAGGGAGAAAGCTCAACCCTCTGCCCAATGGCCTTTTGGAGTTGGCAACAGTGCCAGGGATCACAGAGTATCCAGGGTCATGTGGGCGTTCGTGAGTACATCCAACCATGAAGGAAAACCGAGCTGGCATTGAATTAGTGGTGGGGGAGATAGTTAATGGGGTGAGTTCGATGAGATATCACCAGGAAACTAGCTCAGTCTCATACAGACAATCCTTCTGTCATACTCAGTGAAAATGTCAATGTGACAAAGTATTGTTAGATGCAGCCCAATGTGTCGAAGACTCTGCTGACCCTACCCCAGTTACAAAGCTGACAAACAAATGCTCATCCAATACTCTCCATCACCTGAACTCACACCAATATCCCATTCACCCATCATTCCTGGGAACACTGGCTCATGTTGCAGGATACCGTTGAAATGTCTGCATTTCAGAATTCTGGATACTGGGAATACATTCTTCCATGACATTGTCTCTCAGTCTCGCTCTCTCTGCCTATTCCCCAAACCCCTCCCATTTATTAATACTTAAACTGATTCCCCCACCATCTCTCCCTGGAGTGATGTTCACACCCATAGCACCCCTGTGTCATGGCACAATGGAGATATGGATCTGTAAATGGGTGGGAGTTGTACATCCTGTTACTTCCAGCATGGGCTGCAAGTTTCCCAGCGCTGGGCAGTGATCTAACACAATGTTACTGAGCAATGCACTGGCATGATGGACACAGTTCCACACCCTGGTCGCATATCTCATCTGGGCTTATAGATCAATGTACTATTGTGGTCTGTATACCTTTCTACTCTGGGTAAATTGTGATTGTTTTGCACAGTAAAGCAGCCCGGTCTGCACAGCGCTCCCTGCTGAACACATATCTCATCTGGGTTGATAGATCAATGCACTGCTGAGGTCTGCACAGTGTTCTTCTCTGGACTGATTGCAGGGTGGTATTCAGCAGTGCACTGGCCTGGTCTGTGGAGTGTTCCATGCTGAAGAGATATCTCCTCTGGGTTTATGGTGTCTGGTCTGGTTCGCTGAGGTGGATTGAGAATGTGATATCACTAATCCTTTCAGTTGATATGGCAGTTGCTTTATTTTTGTTCTCATTCATGTGAATGGACCCTCCAAATTCTGATTCCTCCGGCCAGTCCCATTCTTCAGTCTGTCTCCATCATTCGGGAACATGTTGTTGATGAGTAATTATCCAGTTTCAATGTGAATATCTGTCCTGTCTATTTTCCTGGTCATTGACATTGCTCACCCTGGAGAATCGGGATTCACTGTGATAAACCTCAGTAAGGTCACTGCTCAGAAACAACTCTTCAGGGAACATAGCCCCAGCTCATTCATACTCTCGCCGTAGCTCAACATCACTCGCCATCACCGCCCCACCCAATACTGTCAATATACTTGGAAATCTTTTCTGCACGCTTTCAAGTTTAACAACATCGTTCCTACAGCAGTGAGAACAAAATTAAAGGCAATATTACAGAAGTGGCAGAACCTAGTGTGTAGGCGAAAGTGAGTATTGCAGATGCGGGAGGTTAGAGTCGAGAGTGTTGTGTTGGAAAAGCACAGCAGGTCAGGCATCCTCCGAGGAGCAGAAGGACCGATGTTTCGGATGAAAGCGCGATTCCTGATGAGGGAATTTTTTCCCAAAACGCCGAATTTTCCTCCTCCTCGATGCTGCCTGACCCGCTGTGTTTTTCCAGGACCACACTCTTAATCCAACGTAAATCCCAAATGGCCTCCTTCTTCAAAGACAGCAATTTCCCTTCCCACAAAGTCGACCATGCCATCCAGAGCATCTCATCCACTTCCCATACCTCTGCCTTCAACATTTACCCCTCCAAACTCAACAGGTAAAGAACATCCTGTTCCTCACCTTCCATCCCACCAAATCTCCAGATACAATGCATTACCCTCCCCTATTTATGCCACCTGCAAACAGGCCCCCACCAGCAGGGATATATTTCCCTCCCCAATCCGATCTGTGTTCCATAAAGAACATTCCTGGTGTGACTCGTTTGTCAGGTCTACGCCACCCAACAACCCACCCTCCACTCCTGGCAGCTTCCCTCCCACCACAAGAATTGGAAAAGCTTTACCCTCACCTCCGCCCAAGACCCCAAAGAATCCTTCCACATCCTTCGGAGTTTTACCTGCACTTCCACACATGTTGCCTACACTATCCATTGCTCCTGATGTCGCCTCGATACTGGGGAGACTGGACGCCAATGTGCGGAACACTTCAGAGAACATCTCTGGGACACCCGCACCAACCAACCCCACCACCCCGTGGATGAATACTTTAACTCCCCCTCCCACCCCCCCCCCCCCATGGACATGGAGGTCCTGGGCCTCCTCCACCACCAAACCTTAACCACCCGACGCCTGGAGGAAGAAAGACTTAACTTTTGCCTTGGGACCCTGCAAACACACAGGATCCATCTGGATTTCACCAGTTTTTTGCATTTTCTCTCCCTCCAACTTATCCCAGTTCCAACCTTCCAATTCAGCACCACCCCATCCTACTGTCCAACTTCCTTCCCATCTATCTGCCTCACCCTCCTCTCCGACGTATCATCTCCAATCCTTTCTTCATCAACCTATCACATTATCAGCTACCGTCCCCAACCCCATCCCTTTCCCATTTATCTCTCAGTTCCCTTGGGCCACAAGCCTCACTCCTGATGAAGGGCTTACACAAGAAATGTCAGTGCTCCTCTGATGCTGCCTGACCTGCTGTGCTTTTTCAGCACCACATTCTCGACTCTGACCTCTAGCATCTGCAATCCTCACTTTCTCTTGCGTTAATGTATTCAGAAATTTCCCCACCAGACATCTTATGAAGCTGCTCTGTTATTTTATCCCTGGGATATATATAGCCCTGCAGTGCTCTAGCAATACTCCCATGTACAAGGGAAAATTAAAAAAAGAATATTTATAGTCCGTCCGTCAGTACCCCTCATCCATTCCATCCAGACTGAGTAAATATTCCCTTTTATTACGATATGAAATGTTATGTAAGGAAGGGGTTAATTGAGCCTGTTTATTCGGTGACTGTGATTAATGTCAGTCTCCATGGATTCTAATTCTCCCAATGGAGAGTTTCCGTCTTTTAATGATAAATGAGCACCGTTCAATGTGTTATCCCATAGTATGAGCGGGAGCATCATCGACAGCACTAACAGGGATAAGCAGCTCCAGATGGAGAAGGGGAGGAGAGATCATAACCTGAGAACATTAGACTGGAATGTTCCAACAATGGACAGGGGTTTATCCGATTATGTTTCATCCCTTTCGTTCTATTATGATCGGTTGTCATTATCGTGGTGGATCTATTATGCTCTTCTCATTATTCAATATTTTTATTATCCTTTCCTGTCTATCGTTGGTGTTCCTGGTAAGTCTCACCGTCCAGCTATGTTTTTTCTATAAACCAGTTATGACTGTGTTACTGCTCTTTCATATAGTCTTCACTTCTTGTGACTATTATTGTTCATGTTGAGACTCTGAATCCAGATATTGACTCCACAGACCATCACTAACTGCATCAGGGAACCTGTTCAATTCCTGTCTCCCTCCTCGCTTCTGGCAGTGTTACTCATGGGTCTCTGTATTGACCTGCTCAGTTTCAGATGTGAACCATTGTCTCACTGCCCTTGTTATTTAACTGTTTGGAGTGTGGAGGTCATTGCCCTCTATTATGTTTACAAACTCTGTTTCCTTCCTGGGACTCCAACCCATCCCTGGCCAATATCTTTTTTTTTAATTCATTTCCGGGACTTGGGAATCCCTGGCTGGCCAGCATTAATAGCCCATTCCTAGATGCCCTTGAGAAGATGGTGGTGAGCTGCCTTCTTCAATCGCTGCAGTCCACGTGCTGTGGGTTGACCCATAATGCCGTTAGGGAAGGCATTCCAGAATTCTGACCCAACCACTGTGAAGGAACACCGGTATAACTCCAAGTCATGGTAGTGAGTGGCTTAGAGAGGAACTTACAGGTAGTGTTTGACACAGACGAATCACAACATTTGTGATCCCTTTGGCCATGAGCTGATTCCTGACACCATGCCCTAACCATTATTAACTTTAACTACTCACTGCTCCAGAATGTACTTCACTGGCTTAACCCATCTGCTGTTTGAACCTTGAGCTGTGAAATACAGACTTAATGACGACAACAATCTGCTGCTGACACTCTCGGGTTGAAACCTGCAGAAACAAATCTGACTCAAATTCACACCAAAATCCCATCCATCTGACATTCCTGTGCACGCTGATCTATATCACTATTGTTTCTGACAATGTCTTTATTTTAATATTCGAAAGCAGTTTAACTCACCTGTCCATGAAACTTCCCTCAGTCTCCATGTGTCAATCATCCAAATCCCTGCCAGTTGTTCACATTTAAACTGGTTTCCTTTAAGTGTATTTTCTCTCAAGCAACGATTTTCATATTCAACCACCCCACATGCATGCCTCCCACCACATACACACACACACAAATACACACACACACACACACACACACATACACACACACACACACACACACACACACACACACATTTGCAGATGAGGCAGCTTGAACACATAAAGGAATTGAGCCAGTTTGAAATAAGTTTAAAAGTAGAATTTAAAGAAACTGAAAGGAGAAGAAAGACAGAAAAGGGAAGAAGAAAAGTTGAAAGCGAGAGCTTTTCAACTTCAAAAGTGAGCAATTTGAGAGGAAAGTCGTCTTATCTGGATGGAGATGAAGGTAGACGATAGGCTGGATGAGGAGGATAGTGAGGACGAGAAACCCTATGGTTGCCAAAGGCCTGATGGGGATCTCTTTAAATACATCGAGGCATTGCCTCAATGTGATGAGAAGGATGCAGATTTTTTTTTTCAATTTCATTTGAGAAAGTGGCCACACGATTGCAGTGGCCACTGACCATGTGGATTTAGTTACTCCAAACAGAGCTGGTAGGGAAAAGGAGTGAGGTAGTTGCATCCCTATTGGAAGAGATATCTGGCCAGTATGAGGAGGTGAAGAAAAACATCTGAAGCACACATGAACTTGTGCCAGAAGCGTACACACAGTGTTTTAGAATCTAAAATTGCGTTCCTGGATAAACATACATTGAGTTTGAAAGGATCAAACAAAGTAATTTTGAAAGATGAGTCAGGGTATTAAAAAGAAAGCAACCTATGACACATTTAGAGAGATTCTTATTTTGGAGGAGTTCAAAAACTCACTTCCTGCAGTCATGGGAACTCGTGGGGAAGAGGCAGAGAATTAAAATGGCACGATTAGAAGCTGAAATGGCTAATGATTATTAGTTGGACCATAAATCAAAGTCTGGCTTCTGGGAGGGCTTGCGAGGAATGTGCAAGATCTCAAAATATATACCTGTGTGTAAGTGGCATCGGCCAGGAGGAGCAGGGAAAGGAGTTACAGCATTAAGAGCAACAGGAGCATGTAAATCTTTTAAGCTGAGACAAGAGTAGATATGTCATTGAGAAGGACTATTGGAGAGATGAGAAGTGCTCCATTATGTAACCTGTGGTTGGAAAGTTCTGTGGAAACATCAACAGAAATATTTCACAACTGGGAAGGAGGTCTTGAGCTTGGTGTTGGCGTTACAATATTTCAGCATTTTAGTAGCCTATAACGTGTCTGAGACAAAGCTACATAATGATCACAACGCCTGAACATTTTTAGAGAAATTTAGGGAGAAAATTTCCAGTCTGTTCAGATAGAGCTATTATTGTTGCCATCCAATTTGCAAGTTACACAGGTGAGAGGACAAGAAACCGTACTTGCTGCCAAGTTGTCGAATCTTGGATGAAGAAAATCTGAGGCGTTCTGTAGCAGAAGTAAACTGACTGAAATAGAACGGGGTGGTGAATGCTTACATGCTTAGTGTCAATGCAATATACAAGTATTGTAGTCTGCCAAAACAGGAAGAATAAAGGGTTTAAAATGAATCCATCATTGTATATTCATGTTATTTGTTTTCAAACAGGAAGTTGTGACGGTGCTGTTACATTAAAAAGGTTATTTTATCTTGAATTTGTTTGAAGAGAGGTCTTAGAGGCAGAGATGCCGAACTGCTGCCTGAAAACAGCTTAAGTAAATAACTGAGAAGGCCTTTAGGTTTTATTAAAACGTTGGTAACAATGGAAGGGCAGTGGCCAGCTCTCCCAGAGCAGGTCTTCTCGTTTTGTTTTTAGCTGCAGCATTCAGAAGCTGCTGGGGATCCCAGACGGGGTGGAAGTTTCAATACATGGTCCCAAACTGCTCATCTCTCTGAAAACTTTCTTAAAGTTGCTTCCTCCAGGTTTGGAGAACTGCTCCTAAGATTCTGTGTTTGAATTTACCTTTATGCCAGAGGGTGTGTTTGTGGGATGTTCCATATTAGCGCAGTTAATTAGTAGAAGGCACTGTATCTATTTTTTTGCGTAGGTGTTCCAGTAAAGAGGCTCTCCCCAATTGGTCTTCTCTTTGATTGTGTTTTAATTGGAGCGTTTGAATGGATTGCATTTTGCTTAACATTGAGTGGGTTGACCAGTTGCAACATCTGGAACAAACAGTTTGCATCTACGTTTAAAATAGGAAACGTTAGGGTCTAGGCTGCCTTCTTAAAATATTTTGATGGGGTCTGGCCATGTCCATAATACTTGTAGCTGAGGATATTCTGACTGACTCCTGTTATCGAAAAGTCAGTGGAGGCGCTGGAGGTTGTGCTGTGAGCTGCCTCAGACATTCAGGGAGACCTGAGGATTTGGTGACCCAACTCTGGATGGAGCCTGGGGACTTTGTAACAACATCTGGGTGTGTAACATGAACACCAAATGGAGCAGAGGCTGCAGAGAGGGGAAGCTCTGAAACCACGGAGTGAGTATGTGTGCTGGAAAGGGGTCTGCTGGATCCACCCCGGGTTTTCCAGGAACAGCTTCCCAAGCTCCATTTAACCCAGGAGCAGAGTGTGAGGGGACGCTGACTGAACAAGGAGCTGGTCACAGAGCGGTGTCTCCTCCTTCAACACGATCTGCAGCTTCACACCAGGGGGAGGACGGTGCTGCCAGGGGCCGTTAAGGTCGCAGTGTCATTTAGCTTTTATGATCTGGAACTTTCCATGCTGGAGTGGTTGACACATCCATCATCTCCCAATATCTCAACATTAATGTTACCATGCATGTGTGGGATCCCCATGTCAATGAGGAGAGCTAGAGGAACTGAAGGACCTCTCACCCCATTAATGTTACAGTGTGCCCACGCACAGGACATCATGTTGGTGAATACTCATCGTCCTGGCAGCAGCCACAGCCTCTTCATTCAGAAGCAGTCAACCATTCCCATCAAACTTCGGTCTCCATTCAGAAAGAAAGGATAGTCTTTCGGCTAAAGGCTGTCCCTTTGTTAAATGGTTCAATACACCGTTCCCCTCACCACTCCCCACCGCCCCCCAACCACATCAAACTATCCCGTGTGCACTGAGAGAAACAGGACCACTGGGAATGTCAGGGAGCAGACCATCAGGGAGATGGAACAACACTTCCCATGTCTGTATGGGTTCCAGTGAACGCTCCAGAACACACTGTATCACTATGTCATATAATCCATCTCCATTTCAGTAACATACTGCCTTCCATTCTTCCTGAAAAAGCTGGCAGGTGATACATTCCGTTATATTTCACTTGGGAAAGTATTATTCATTAACTTTACCTGTCTATATCAATTTGCAGACTCTCCACATTCTCTTGATAATTTAATCTTTTGCTTACCTTTGTATCATCATCAAGTTTAGTAGCAGTTCATCGATTTGATCGGCCTGATCGCTGATATAGATTGTAAACAGTTGAGGACCCAGCACTGGTCACTGTGTGACTCCATTGGTTACGTTCTGTCAAACTGATGAAGACTGATTTATCCGGAGTGCCTGTTTCCTGTTTGATAACCAGTCCTCCCCTGTTCCTGTGGAGCACAGTCGAAGGGCTGCATAAGAACGAGGAACAATCCAGCCACTTGAGCCTGTTCTGCCATTGTATACAATCATGGCTGATGTCATCGCTAGCTCAGTACCATTTCCCTGCCTGCTCTCCATATCACTTAAGTTACTCAATGTCCCAGCGTCCCCTGCACACTGGGGCAGTGGATTACACAGATTCACAGCCCATTGAGAGAAGTAAGCTCTCTTCACCCTGTTTTAAATCTGCTCGGCCTAATCCTAAAACTATGATCTCTTGTTCTGGTTTGCCCCACATGAGGAAATATCCACTCCACACCGACAATGTCAATCACCTTCAACATCCTCCAGATCTCAATGAGGTCTCCTCTCATTCTCCTAAACCGTGAGTGCATCAGCCTGAACTGATCAAACTAGCTTCAAAAGACAAATTCGTCTCTGCAATCAATCTGATGAACTTGTTCTGAACTGCCTTTGTTGTAACAACATCCTCCTGCAGTCAGGACAACAAACCTGAACACAGGACGTCAGTTACCGTCTCACTAATACCTTGCAGAGTTACAGTAATTCTTCCCTCCATTTATACTCTATTCTTTTACAAGTAAATGCTGAAATTGCGCGTGCCTTTCTCATTCCCTGCTGTACCTGTATGTGAGTTTTCTGTGGTATCATTACATCAACCAACATTTCCACTTGTGTTAGTGTCAGCTGAAAATGTGGCTGTAGTGTTTTCTCTCCTCTCATCCAAGTAATACAATGGATAGTACATTGTCGGGTCATGTGGTCTGAACTCTATGGAATCCCAGAAGTTGATAACCACTAACGACACAACTATTCCTTCTATCTGCATTTTGTTGGCTCACCAGCCCTCTATCCAGGTGAATGACCTCCTCCCAAACCCATGTCCTCTTATTTTACAGCTTAATATTTTATGCAGCGTTTAATCAATGCCTTTTCAAAGTCTAGGTACTTAACTGTTCCAGGATCCCTATTGTCTACTTTGCTTGTCACTTCTTTAAAAAAATTCGAGCAACCAAATTCTAAAAGAATCATGCTGATTCTGATGTATTCAGATTCTACTTTGCAAATATCCTGTTGTTAATTAATTAATAATAGATTCTCACAATTTCCCTTAATTCTCAAGAGTTTGCTCACAACCTTTTCGTGACAAGTAAAGATGACTATCCTAATTCCTAACTTTTTGCAACCTCTACATTCCCTTTCCCGTGTCCCTGTGTAACAGGCACAAAGCTTTAAAAGATCTGCTCCAATTGCTGTTTAATAGGCATGAGTGTCTGAATGGATTCACTCAGTTCCTGGTTTACACACTCAATGGGCTGAATGTCCCCATGGTGTTCGTGCATTATACTCTTGATGGCTGGAATGTCTGATCTACAGATTCAAGATCTGATTCTCCTCCTCCTGATAATATGTCAAAAGCCTGAGGGATTGTGGAATCCTCCTGTTGCTGTACAACATTTTGAGGGGCTGAACGGTCTCTTCATATTTCTTCACAACAGGCTCGAGTTACTGAACAATAACCTCCTGCATCCATGATTTGGGATTGATGAAGTGATTTGTGTCCTCCTGTTCCCATACAACAGACACATGGGTGAATTACCTCCACCTTTCCATAACAAGTCTCAAATAATTTTTTCTCCTTTTTTATTTCTCGTGCTGAATGGCCTCATGTTATTCTAGTGTGCCAATCTCTTCCAGGTTCTGTGTTAGAGACTTGAGGAGGCTGAATGGAATGATCCTGTTGCTGCATAACAGGATACTGGTGCCTCATGGCCTACTCTGTGTGCAGTGTTATAGACTCGAGGGGCTGAGTGACCTCCTCCTGTAACTGTATATCAGGCACAAGGGGCTGAAGAACCTCGTCCTGTTCTGGTGTGACAGGGTCGAAGGCCTGAATATCCTTCTGCTGTTCCTGGGTAACAGGCTGGAGAAGTGGAATTAGTGTAAAATTGACTTCTGTTGCTGACTCTTTCCCGTGTTCTATGTAAAAATACGATCATCTTTTATTCTTGTAAACTCTAAAGCGTATTAGATCAACCTGATCATCCTTTCCTTATAAGTTAACCCCTTCATTGCAGGAATTAGTTGAAGGTACAATTTCTAAGCTGCTTCCAATATCCTTTCTTCAGTGAGGAGACTACATCTGTCCACATGAATCCAGGTGTGATATGATTAAAACCTTGTACAGCATCAGCAACACTTTCCCAGCCTGATGGAAAGTTCCCACACAGGTTAGAGCACTCTCAGCTGTCTGGGGGAAATGCATAGTACTGTTGAAAAATCGTCGTCGTTCTCTGCAAATGTTGTCACAAACTCTCAGATGTTAGGAAGGAGGTCTCTGCAGGGTCGACAGGCTTGTGTTTCCCGTTCCCTTCTCCAATACTGAGGTTGGTGCCGGGTGTTCTGTCTGGGTTTATCCTTTCAGACCTCGGAACAGTTTGATACAATTGAGTGCCTGGCTTGGCTGTTTAAGAGACCATTGAAGAATTTATCACATGTCTGTGTGTTTGGGGTCACTTTTAGCCCAGACCAGAAAACACAGGAGATTCACTTCCTGAAATTACATTGGGGAAGCAAATTGGTGTTTACAATCGACATTGGCTTCAGATCACTGTTACAGACACCAGATTTCAAATCCCGAAATTTTGATTATTGTTTTTAACTTTCACCAGCTGCCAGAGCATTATCCTGGTCTGGATTAGTAATGCAGTGACATTTCCACAGCAGCAACATCTCCACATGGGGACCTATCAGAAACCACACTGAGCTGGGTATGTCTGTGCTGCTTGACAACTCAGTCAAAAAGCACTCCTACCGTTTGTCTGTCATGACGGAACTGAGGGGGTTATATTGGTCATACTGGAATTATTCTCCTCATAATGGGATTGTCATAGTAATTTTCCACCTTGCAGATAGATATCAGATTTGGAACTGGAATGAAACAGCTTCCCGAGGGACATGGCTTGTTGTACAGTGCTTTGTCGTATCTACTGTGTTCAGCTGTTTCTTCCTGTCACATAGAGCGAATCAGATTGTTTGAAAACTGCCGTCTGTGATCCTGTGGGCATCCTGATGAGGTGAAGTGGATCATAGACTCAACACATCTAGCTGAGTATGGTGTGAATACTACATCATTGTCTTTTCCACTGATGTGCAGGACTGTTCCATTATTTAGGATGGGGACATGCGTATGACACTCTCCTACAGTGAGTTGCTTTATCCATTTATGACTGGATGTGGCAGGACTGCATAGCTTCGATCTGATCCGTTGGTCTTGGGATCATTGGGCCCTCTCTATCAGATGTTAGTTCTGCAGTTTGGGATGGAACCAGTCAAGTGTGGTAGCTTTATGGTTTGCCATCAGTTTTAGGGTTACACATGGTTCTGACCCTGGCATGTTTACCCACACTCGTCATTGAACCACAGATCAGCTTACTGATAATGGTAGACGGAGGGATTATCCTGGGCAAGAAGTTACAGATTATAGTTAAATATAATTCTGCTTCTGTTGTTGCTGTGGTTTACAGCACCACATGGAATACACGATTTGAGCTGCAACATCTCCAATGCGGTTCAGCTGCCTGTCCCCCAGTTCACACCGAGACCCATTCACCCATCAGCCCTGCACTCAGTGACCTACACTGGTTTCTGATGTAGTACACGTCCAATTTTATATTCTCATTCCACCGAGGTTTTCTCCATGGTGTCACACTTACAGTTTGTCTCATTCCTCAACACCCTTTAACATATTCATCTGAATACTTTCCTTTCCAGTATGTGCGACCTTCTGTGATTAGAGTGAATGTATCTCCCTCTATTTCTCTCCCTGACTAACAGTAAGAGCTCTGTAAGGGTCAGTGATGCCAGCCTCATGTCGTTTCAGAACCAACGAATTTGTGCATCTTGTGTTATTGTTCACTTCCCAGTATATGGCGCTCCAGGTTGAACAGGGGGTTTGAGCAACGTTGACACACATCTTTGAAACGTGTTGAAAAACAGAAATTGATGGAGTGGAGTAAAAGTAGAGTTACTCATTTGGGTCCCCAGTGACCGTTCTTCAAGGCCCACAGTTTCTTTTGTTTGTTCTGGTTTCAGATTTCCAGTATCCATCGTTATTTGTTTTATTGAAAATGTGTTTTGTTAATTTCTGGAGAAACACAGCAGATCTGGTAGCACCTGCGAAGACAGAGAAACAGAGTTAGCGTTTCAAGTCCAGTATGGAAAGGATTGGAAAATGGGCGTCTTAATCCCTTGATAAAGGTAGAGAAGGGGTGACGGGAAACAGAATGTGTGGAGGCGCAGTGCCACTGACGAATGGACTTTTGGTTTGTGGTAAAATAGTATCAAATGTAAAATGAGTATAAATTACATTGTGAATAGGGGGCGGAAATGGTTTCCTTAATTGAGTGCAAGACAAATGATTCACAAATAGGATAAGTTCATTGGGAAACTAGCAAAAGGAATGTATGAAGATTGGAGAACAACCACAATGGGGTCAGGCTGTGGAAGTATGGAACTGAATTACAACTCCCTCGGGTATAACGTACCAAAGTGTAAAGTGAGGTGTTACTCGAGCTTTGGTTGTGCTTCATTGGAACATTGCAGCAGCCCAGGATCGAAATGTCAGCAGGAGAGCAAGGTAAGGTATTGAAATACGAAGCAAGGAGAGGGTCCGGGTTATTCCAACAAAACAGTCTCTGGTTAGTCTCGGCAGTGTGAAGGATACTGCATTGTGAGCAGCAATGCCAGGAGCCCGGATTGTACGGGTACAAGTGAAATGCTGCTTCATCTGGAAGGTGTGTGTTGGGTGTTAAGAAATGAGGAATGAGTCAGTGATCTTTTTAAATGTCAAAATTTATTTCTTATTATCTGTAGACTACATTGTTCCACAACTTGGAGAGAGTAAGTACTACAGGTTCGTGAGGCCAGAGTTAATAAATTTGGAGCTGGATAAACACAGCAGACCAGACAGAATCAGAGGAGCAATAGGGCAATATTTTGATCTTGGACCTTATGTCAGGACTGGCGAGGGGGAGGGGAGCCCAGAAATGGAGTGATGGGATATGGAAGGGTAGGTATGATGGTGGTAGGTACATGCAGGTATGGGGTTACTGTAATTGGTCAGTGGGAAGGGTGGAACTGATATGTGAATGAGAAGATGGACAGTTGTGTCTGGTCAGGGAGAAGGGACATGGGATAAGGCTGCAGATGGAGGGAGTTTGAAGCTGCTGCAGTCAACATTGAGGCCATTGGTCTATCAGCTGCAAATGTAAACACTCAGATGGTGTTCCCTGACAATGGACAGGCTATGGATGGGCATGTCACCAGACAAGTGGGAGGGAGGATTAAAATGGATGATAACTGGAAAGTCGAGTTGATTGTTGCGTGCAGAGCACTGATGCCCCACACAGAGCCTGATTCTGGCCCACTGAGCCTGTCTCCAACTCCCGATGTGGTCTCCTCTATGTCGTGTAGACCAAAGGGAGATTCATGGAGCATCTGCTCTCTGTATGCTTTAACCAACCCAACATTCCAGTTGCTATTCATTTCAATTCCTTCACCCCATCCCACCCTGCTCATCCAGCGACAGGTCCATCCTTGGCCTCCTCTACTGTCAGAGTGAGGCAAAACAGCAACTGGGGAACGCAACCTGATCTTTCAGCTGGAGAGCTTACAGTTCAATAGTCTCAATATTGACTTCACTAGCTTCAAGCTTTATCCCATGTTCCCCTTCCCTGACCTGACCTAAGCTGTCCATCTTCCCATTCGCATATCTGCTGCACCATTCCCACTGACCAATCACAATATCCCCCTACTTGCATCCCTTATCACCATCCCACCTACCCTTCCACCAACCCCAAGCCCCTCCCTCTATTTGCTTCCCGGTTCTCCTTCCCCCACCCCAATCTTGATGAGGTCTTTCAGCCTGAAATGTTGACTTTCCTGTTCCGAGGACGCTGTCTGACCTGCTGTGCTTTTTCAGCTTCACATGAATTGGCTACATAGTTGCACGTTGAGACCACCACAGCAACAGATTTTATTGTGTTTTTTATACATTTTGTATAGTCTGTTTACTGACAGGAGTATCTCAACATTCTCACTGCAGGATCAAGGAAGCAGTCTCTTTGTCACATGTGTTCCTGTCTCCCTCGAATTGATTTCCGTTTGTTTCAAACGTATTTTCAAGTCTTCTGTTCAAAATAGCATTGAAAATGTAACTCTTGTTATGCTGTAGCTTAATCACACCATGTCCAATGTACGTCACAACTTCCTTGTTTTTATATTCCACACACCCAAGGATCCATTAAGTCTTTCTATACGGCAGTTTCAACTTGCCTGGCCATTTATAATTTCCTGCCTTCTGTGTACCTCTCTCCTTAAATGGGGAGGTTACATTTACCAATCCTCCCTCACTCCAAAGTTTCCTGAAAGCTCACCAACAATGCCTCCACAATCACCTTCGATATCTCTGTAGAATGACGGGGTGTTGTCCGACTGGTCTCGCTGATTGATCCACCTTCACCTTCCCCAGCACCTTCTCCTTACTGGTGGTCACTATACTCACCTCTATCCCCTGACTGGCTTGAAGTTCTGGTATTATGCTGGAGTCTTCCACCATGAAGACTGAGGCACCAATTCCGCTGCCATTCCATTGTTTCCCGTAACTATTCAAGCTTCATTTTCCAACAGTTCTTTCTTTGTTCTTTTCTCCCTGCCTTCGTTGTTATATATAAAAGTCTTTCAATGTTCTTTTATATGATTAACAAGCGTAATAACATATTTCACCCTCTCCTCCCATTTGCTGTTATTAGCTATCCATGCCGGAATTAGTAGGCTTCATAATCATTTACATTCCCAATAATCTTCACCACATTGTGTGCATTTTATTTTGTTTTTATGCTGTCCCAGAGTTTGTTACCACGCACGGCTGCCTTGTCCTCTGCTGAATATCTTTCTTCTTACTTGGGATGAATTTCTGATGGGCTGCTGAATTATGTCCAGAAACTCCTGTCATTGCTGCTTCACCATATTCCCGTGCTCAGCTCCCCTTCCAACTAATTCTGGCCAACTCCTCCCTCATGTCTTTTTAGTTACATTGCTCAATAATAAGACATTTCTTCCAAAAGTGAGCAATAGATGTAAACTAAAGAAGGGAGGTTTGAGACATGGGACACGAAGAAAGATTGGAGGATTTATTAACTAGATCAAAAGAGAGATAGAGAGACAGAGTGAATGTAGACGTGGAGACGTAAAAATAAAAAAAGTTCACATGATTGACAGAAGTTGATGTACTTGTGTATTTAGTTTGACAATTCCTGTGTGCTGTTGTCCTTTGTACAGTGTATGTGCAACAGATTAATATGTTGAAATGCTGGGTCTGATGTCAGAACTTTTATCAATATGACAAGTATCGACTGTTGACAGAACGCAGTAGGACAACGTATATGGTTCCCGGTAGAAAATTGATTAACTGAAATAAATTGGAACACCAGAAGCAGGAATATATAGCATCCATCCCGATAAGAATTAGAGATTAGATCTGGGAATGCAGGAAAGGGGCAGGAGGCAGAGGGTGTGTTGAGAGAAGGGGAACATAACATCTCACCTAACGATTAAAAAAACATATCAATGTTTTATACATTTTGTACATCACATGCCTCATTTTTGTTAACTATATCTCTCCTGTTCATTCTGAATATGGTGCACACATATGTACAATCTTATCAATCTGCACAGACACACACACACACACACACACAGATCACACACACATATACACACACACAGACACAGTCACACACTAACACAGACACAGTCACAGACACATACACAGACACACTCACTCACACAGACACAGACACAGACACACACAGACACACACACAGACACACACATAGACACACACATAGACACAAACACACTCACACAGACAAATGCACACACTCTCACACACTCTCACACACACAGACACACAGACACTCACAGGCACACGCACAATGACACACACACACACACTCACAGACACAAAAACACACAGACAAACACACACACACAGAGACACACACACGCACAATCGCGCACACATAGACATGCACACACACTCACACACAGACACACACACTCAGAGACATGCACACATTCACACACACACAGACACACACACACACACACAAATACACACACACACACACAAACACACACAGACACACACACAAACACACACACACACTCACACACAGACATACACACTCATACTCACAGAGACACACACAGAAACACACACACTCACACACACAGAGACAGGCACAGACACACACACACACACAGGTACTCACACACACAGACACACACAAACACTCACACACACACAGACACACTCACATACACACTCACACACACACAGTCACAGACACACAAACACAGACACACACACTCATACACACACAGATACTCACACACAGACACACACACTCACATAGAATGACACACACACACAGACACACACACTCACAGGCACATGCACAATTGCACACATAGACACACACACAGACACAAAAACACACAATCACGCACACAGACACAGTCACATGCACACATTCACACACACACACACTCACAGATACACACAAAATCGCACGGACACAAACACACACACAGAGACACACACACTTGCACACACACAAACGCACACAGAGACACAAACACACACACTCACACACAGACACACACACACTCGCACACACAAACACACACACACACTCACACACAGACATACACATTCACACTCACAGAGACACACACAGAAACACACACACTCATACGCACACACACACAGACACACACGCACACAGGTACTCACGCACACACAGACACACACACACTCACACAGACACACACACACACACAGTCACAGACACACAAACACAGACACACACTCACACACACAGACATTCACGCACAGACACACACACACTCACACAGAACAACACACACACTCGCACACACAGAGACACTCACACTCACACACACACACACAGACACACACCCACACACAGACACGGACACACACACACACACACTCACAAAAACACACACAGACACACGCACTGACACACACACACAGACATAGACATACACACACAGACACACACTCGCACTCACACACACAGACTCACACACACACTAATACACACACAGACACATACAGACATAGAGACACACTCACTCACACACACAGAGACACACACACAAACACGCCCATTCGCACACACACACAGACAAAGACGCACATACACGCAGGCACACACACACATACATCAACATTGTTCGGCCATTCCATTTCAAATTATCTTGTTTTGTTTGCACTGTCACTTGTCATTCCTTATTCTGAATATATTCTGTTACATTCTCTGCATTTGATTTTATTCTGTCTGTCAAGAAGACATTGGGGTCTGAGGGGATGTCACTTTACTCCTCGTCAGTCTCCACAGCCACTGTCTTCTATTCCTTTCTGTTTCTTAACCCATGAAAAATACATACTGTGTCCGACCCTTGAATCCCAAGTGATACAGAGTCATACAGGACAGAAACAGACCCTTCGTCCCAACCAGTCCATGCTGACTATTCCAATTCCAAACTAACTTAGTCCTACCTGCCCGTGCTTGGCCCATATCCATCCAAACTTTTCCTATTGATGTACTTATCCAAATGTCATTTAAACGTTGTAACGACAAGAAAGAAGTATTGATTACCCTACAAATTGCTTTAGACTCTGGAAATTCTCGTTCCTGCCGATTGGAAAGTAGTTATTGTAATCCTAAATATTTAAAACAAAAACAGATACCTTGATATCAGGTATGAGGAAAATATTAGAACCTTTTATGAGAAATTGTATAACTCGACACTTGGGAAATCACGGTGTAACTTGACAGAGTCAGCTCAGGTTTAGAAACCAGAAATCATCGTTGAGAAACCTGTGGAGTTTGTGTTAGTGGATGCATCCACAAGAGAGAACCAGTGGGAGTGATGTATTTGAATTTGCAGAATAAGTTTTTACATTGTTGCTAACAACTGAACGAAGGAAGTTGGAGTACATTGATAAGGTGCGGACGGGGTTAACTGGATATACCACATGGATTGAGAATTGGTCAGTGGAAGCAATACAGAACTACTTGCACTTTTATGGACTGAAGGGAGTTACTCGTGGAATATCACATGTTTTAGTGTTTGAACCACAACAATTTGCTAGGCATAGAAATGATTTGGATTAGAGAAATAAACAGCACATATCTCATTTTGTATTGATTAAATGGTAAGGGATTGAGAAGTGTTGTTGTCCACAAGGACCTGAATGTCCTTCATCATGAGTCACCAAAAATAGCATATCCAAAGCGTAAGTATTGAGCATCTTATATGGCATGTTGCCCTTCATTGTAATATGATTCAAGTGCAGAGGTAAAGCCGTCTTCCTGTAATTGTAGGGCCTTGATGAGAGAGTATTTGGGACACTGCTATCTCCTCAAACAATTATAGCCAGTCTAATGTAAGAAATGATGATACCATGAGGATAGAGTGAAGAAACTGAATTTTACTCTGTAGTGCCGTGAGACAAAGAGAGATGACAGCGTTGAAACGTGAGGGTTAGTGACGATCATATATTTCTAAAAGAGACATTGTTAATTGATTAGATTTACTGTCACATGTACCTAAGTCCAGTCAAAAGCTTTATTTGCAAGCAGTACATGCAGATGGTAGTAAGCAAGATCACACAGATCATAGGTTGAAAAATAAACGTGGGCAGAGTAAGGCATATATGTTACATTGCGCAGGACATTCAAACAACACCAGATCAGCATGATTCGGAGTTAGATACCCCATTCATCAGTCTAACATAGTATTCCTAATACTTTATGTGACTCAATGAACTCTCTCCACATTAATGTGCCGTCTGGACGAGGTCCCAAAGGAAATGTTTAGAGAGTTAGGAACCAAGTTAAAAAGTAGGACCTCAGAGGTAGTCATCTCAGGATTGCTACCAGTGTCACGTGCTAGTCAGAGGAGGAAACATAGAATGATCAGGAAGAATGTGTGCCTTGAGAGATGGTGTAGGAGGCAGGGGTTCAGATTTTTGGGACATTGGGACAGGTTCTGGGGAGGTGGGACTATTACAATTTGGATGGTCTACATCTCAATGGGACTGGAGCCAATGTCCTAGCGGTTGCTTTTGCTAACACTGTTGGAGAGGGGTGTTAAAACTAATGTGGCAGGGGATTAGGAACCAAATGAGGAGGCTGGTGGCCAGGAAGGAGGGAATAACTAAAGCCGAAGGAACTAGAGAATGAAATCAGCACCATTAAGGGGAAGAATAGGCAGGAAGCAGAGGATGAACACAGAGGGGCTGGTAGTTTTAATAAAGAAGTATAGTAGGTAAGGCAGATGAACTTAGGGCTTGGAATAGTACCTGGGAATATAATGTTATTGCTATTACTGAGACACGGTTGAGGGAATGGCGTGATTGTCAACTAAATATCGCAGGATATTAATGTTTCAGGCGGCATAGACAGGAAGGGAAAGGGGGTGGAAGGAAGCGTTACTGGTCCAAGAAGATATCACAGCTGTGCTGACGGAGGGCACCATGGAAGATTCGAGCAGTGAGGCAATAATGGGCAGAGCTCAGAAATAGAAAGGGTGCATTAACAATGCTGGGGCTGTACTACAGCCCTCCCAACACCCAGCATGAGATATACGGACAATTAGGTAGATAGATCATAGAAAGATGTAAGAGCAACAGATGGTGGTGATGGGAGATTTTAATTTTCGCAGCATTGACTGGGATTCCCTTAGTGTTAGAGGTCTAGATGGAGTATAATTTGTAAGGAGCATCCAGACGCGTTTTCTAGAGCAGTATAGAAATAGTTCAACTGGCGAAGCGGCCATACTAGACCTGGTGTTGGGAACTGAGCCCGCCCAGGCGGTGGAAGTTTCAGTAGGGGATTACTTTGGAAACAATGATCACAATTCCATTAATTTTACAATAGTCATGGACAAATATGAGAGTGGTCCTAAAGGAAGAGCGCCAAACTGGGGGAAGGCCAACTACGGCAGGAGCTGGGGAATGTAGATTCATTCCCTATGTTGGCGGCATTTAAAGAGAGGTTAATTAGAGTTAAGGACAGATATGTTCCTGTGAAAATGATGGATAGAAATGGCAAGGTTGGGAAACGATGGATAAAAATGATATTGTGAGACTAGCTAAGAGGAAAAAGGATGCGTACATAATGTCTAGGCGAATGAAGATAGATGACGCCTTGGAAGAATGTAGTTGAATCGTGAATATAGGTCCAATCTGAAATGAGGAATTAAGAGTGCTAAAAGGGGTCATGAGGTATCCTTAGCGAGTAGGATTAAGTAAAATCTCAAAGCCTTTTGTTCGTATATAAGGAGTAAGTAGGTAACTAGTGAAAGGGTTGACCCACTCAAGGACAAATCAGGAAAGATATGCTTGAAGGCAGAGAAAATGGGTGAGATCCTTAATGAGAGCTTCGTATCGATATTCACCAAGGAGTGGGACATGGCGGATGTTGATGATAGGGTTAGATCTTTGATTACTCTAGGTCACGTCAGCATAAGGAGGCAGGAAGTGTTGTGTATTCTAAAGGCATTAAGAAGGACAAGTCTCCAGGCCTGGATGGGATCTATCCCAGGTTACTGAGGGAAGCGAGAGATGAAATAGCTGCGGCTTTAACAGCTATCTTTGTAGCGTCCTTGAACACAGGGGAGGTCCCAGGGGAATGGAGAGTTGCTAATGGTTTTCCCCTCGTTTAAGGAATAATCCAGGTAATGTGAGCTCGACATCAGTGGTAGGGAAACTACTGGAGAAGATACTGAGGGATAGCATACATACCCATTTGAAAGAAAATAGGCTTCTCAGCGATAGGCAGAATGGTTTTGTGCAGTCAATGTCATGGCTTACAAACTTAACAGAACTCTTTGAAGAGGTGATAAAGTTGATTGATGAGGGAAGGCATGTAGATGTCATATACTTGGACTTCAGTAAAGCGGTTGATAAATTTCCCCGTGGTAAGCTGATGAAGATGGTGAAGTCACATGGGGTCCAGGGTTTTCTAACTAGATGAAGAGAGAACTGGTTGGGCAACAGAAGAACAGAGCTCAGTCATGGAATAGAGTTTCTCAAAACGGAGATCGGTGACCAGTGGTGTTCGACAGGGATCCGTGCTGGGAGAACTCTTGTTGTGATATACATAAATGATTTGGAGGAAGGTGTAGGTTCTCTCATTAGGAAGTTTGCAGGTGGCACTAAGATTGGTGGCGTAGTAGGTAGTGAAAGGGACTGCCCGAGAATATAACAGAATATAGATAGATTAGAGAGTTAGGCAGAGAATTGGCAGATGGAGTTCAATCTGGAGAAATGGAAGGTGATGCATTTTGGAAGATGCAATTCAAGACAGAACTTCACAATAAATGGAAAAGTCCTGGGGAAAATTGGTGTACAGAGAGATCTGGGTGTTTAGGTCCATTGTCCCCTGAAGATGGCAAGGCAGATCAGTGGAGCGAATAAGAAGGCATATGGCATGCTTTCCGTCATTGGACAGGGTATTGAGTACAAGAGTTGGCAGGTAATGTCATGGTTGTTTCAGACTTTGGTTCAGCCACATTTGGAATATTGCATACAGTCTGGTCCCCACCTTAGCAAAATGATGTGGATGCTTTCGAGAGGGTGCAGAGGAGGTTCACCAGGATGTTGCCTTGTATGCAGGGTGCCAGCCATGAAAAAAGTTTGAATAAATTAGGATTATTTTCATTACAAAGACGGTGGTTGAGGGGGGAACATGCTCTGTTACGGAAAACAAAGAAGGCCTACTTTGGGTTTAAGATATCGGGCTCAAGTCAATCCTTAGGTGACTATACAAAGTGTAGAAGCACCTTTAAGAAGGGAATCAGAACCGCAAAAAGAGGGGAGAGATGGATCTCTCGGAAAAAGGTTAAATATAATCCCAAAAGGGTCCCGAGCTATATTAATAGTAGAAGCGTGGCGAGGGAGAGAATAGGTCCACTGAACAATCAGCATAGCCGTCCATGTGTGGAATCACCAGGAGGTGGTGGGAATTTTTAAATAATATTTCTCCTCCATGTTTACTTAAAGCACAATAAGGTGGATACATTCCCTAGGCATGAGCATGTCCGTCCTCGGATGTTATGGGATACTAGGGAAGAAATTGCAGAGGCCCTTGAAGAGATGTTTGCTTCATCTTTTGCTATTGGAGAGCTTCCAGAAGACTGGAGGATGGCTAATGTTGTTCCATTGCTTAAGTAAAGTAGCAAAGACAAACCAAGGGACTCTTGGTCAGTGAACGTAATATCAATGTTAGGCTAGTTTTTGGAGAGGATAATGAGAGACAGGATCAACCAACATTTGGATAGTCAAGGTCTGATTAGGGATAGTCAGGTAGATTTCTGTGCAGGAAATCATGTCTGACAAATCTTTTAATGTGTTTCAAAGAGGTAACCGTGAGAATAGATAAGGGTAGGACAGTTGAGGATCTGTATATGGACTTTTATAAGGCTTTTGACAAGGTCCCATAGGGCAGGTTAGTCAGTGAGTTGAGGTTATGTGGGATCCAGAGAGAGCTAGCTAATTGGATTCAAAATTGGCTCGATTGTAGGAAGCAGAGGGTGGTGGAAGAAGATTGTTTCTCAGACTGAAGGCTTATTATTAATGGTGTGCCACAGGGGTCAGTGCTGAGACCTTTGTCATTTATTAATTAAATAAATGATCCGGATGTGTGTATATTTGGCATGATGAGGACCATAAGACATAAGAGCAGAAATTAAAATATACAGCCCATCGAGTCTGCTCCACGATTCAATCATGGTTGATAAGTTTCTCAACCCCATTCTTCTGCCATAACCCTTGATCCCCTTGACAATCAAGAACCTGTCCACCTCAGTCTTATATATACTCAGTAACCTGGCCTCCACAGCCTTCTGTGGCATTGAATTCCAGGGATTCACCAGTCTCGAGCTGAAGAAGTTTCTCCTTATCTCCTTTCTAAAAGCTGTTCCTTTTAATCTAAGGCTGTGCCCTCGGGCCCTAGTCTCTCCTACAAATGGGAACATCTTCACAACATCTATTCTGTCCTGACTATTCAGTATTCAGTATGTTTCAATTAGATCTCCCCATATCCTTCTAAAATCCAGTGAGTACAGATCCAGAGTCCTCAAAGGTCCCTCATATGTAAAGCCTTTCATTCCTGGAACCATTCTCGTGAAACCCCTCTGAACAAGTTCCAAGGCCAGTACATCTGCTCTGTGATATGGGGCCCAAGACTGCACAACATACTCCAAGTACTCCCAAGAAAGTTACTACATTTACGGATGATACAAAAAGGAGGTATTGTTGATAGCAATGAACGTTATCAGAAATTATACAGGGATTTTAATCTGATGGAGAAGTGAGCTGAGGATTGGCAATTGCAATGAAATGCAGATAAGTGGGAGGTGTTAACTTTGGAAAGTAAAACAAAGATAGGACTTATATAGTACATGGTTAGGTTCTGAGGAGTGTTGTGGAACAGAGGGACCTCGGACCACAAGTCTATATTTCATTGAAAACGGCATCACAGGTAGATAGGGCAATAAAGAAGGCATTTACAATGCTGGCCGTCATCGTTCAAGGCATTGAATGTAGGAGTTGGGACACTATGCTTCAATTCTGTGAGTCGTTGGTGAGGCCACACTTGGAGTATTGTGTACAGTTTTGGTCCCACTGTTAATCTGAAAATAGTCAAAAGAAATTTGACAAGGATGTTGTCAGGTCTAATAGGCTAGAGTTATAGGGAAGCGGTTGGACTGTTTCGGCTATCATCCCTTGGAATGTACGAGAATGAGGGAGTGTTTTTATGGAAATGCATAATATCATGAGGGCCATAGATAGGATAAATGCATATAGTCATTTTCCCAGTGATGAGGGATTGAAAACTACAGGGCATAGGTTGAAGGTGAGAGGGGAAAGATTTAAGAAGGACCACAGGGGCAACTTCATTATGCCCAGAATGTTTTTGAAATGGAATGGGCTGCCAGAAAAAGTGGTTGAGACAAGTACAATAGCAACATGTAAGAAATGAATTGATACATAGACGGGAAAGTTTGAGAGTGATATGTTTCAAATGTGGGCAATTGGAATTAGTTGATTGGGCAGCATGGTCAGCACGGACCAGTTTGGGCCGAAGGACCAGTTCCCATGCTCGATTACTCTATGACTCAATGACACTCCATTTAAATCCGTAACACAGTGACACTGTGGGTTACACCAGCCAACACCATGTCACTGTCAGGAGGACACACCGGTCTACACAAACCCACTCTATGTCACTGTCAGGGGACACTTTTTTCTAAACTAGCCCACACTATGTCACTCTCAAGGAACCACTCTGGGCTATACCATCCACACCACGTCCCTGTCAAGGAAACACTCTGGACTAAACCATTCACACCACGTCCCTGTCAAGGAAACACTCTGGGCTATACCATTCACACCACGTCCCTGTCAGGAGGACACTCTGGGCTATACCATCCCACACCATATTTCTCTCAGAGGGACAGTCGTGGATACAGCAACCCACATCATCTCGCCATGCAGTGCCTTCTATCATTTGATTGATGAAGGTGCAGATGTTACCTACCTGCTTGGTAATAATCTCTGTGAGGTCAGTAATCCCCATCATACACTTGCCCTTTACTATGGAAGAAACCCAACACTCTTTGCCGTGTCGGTCATCGAGGGCATATCGGTTGTACTGGATGATTGACGTAATTCTGAGAACATGTCCTTACCTCCTGCTAAGTCCAAGCGGTCTCCTTGCCCAAGCGGGTTGGACCACAAATAAGATAGTTTCAATTTTGGTGGCTAATAATTCCTGCAGATCCCCCTCAGGAAAAGGTACTGAGAAATGTGTAAGCCAGAAACTGGGCTTTACTGTTACCCAAAGCCTTACCAGCCCTCCAATGCACACAGAATACAGGTGAACCTGAACGTTTGGTAAGGAAACCCCAACCACATGCCTAGGTAGTTGGACAGGGAACAGTAGTTATGAAAGCTGCCCGTACAGCTACAGCACAGGGATTACCTATTTCATTAAGAACAATGAAGTAAGTCGCTTTGTCTTGGCTGAAAAAATATCCGGGTTTAGTTTAGATAATGGAAGGGGTTTCCCAATAAGACACAGCCCTGTCTTTGTGACTACCCTGAAAGTATGGGTAGTCCATTGCTACAAAATATGGACGCACTGGACTCTTAGGGTGAATGCTGTTCAATACAAACTGCTGGGTCTTTCAGTAAGAAATGTGATTATTGTCCCAGACTGGTTCCTTCCATCCCACGATTGAGAAGATGGAAATGCCATTCTGGGTCTCATAGTAAAGTGTGAGCCATTACCAATATCACAAAGAGCCGGAATACCCACAATAACAGAGAAACACTCCTCCAGGAGGCACGCACATGGGATGCGAGGTGCCACGGGGAAGCAGTAGCGGTTGGTACATTGGCCCAAGGCCCATGGAATAAACTGAGTCACATTCACTTAAGTGCACCTCCATCCTGTACAGTTGTAACAAATTGGATAGGCTTCCCGGTCATATTAGAGGGATTCCACAGGCAGCTAGCAGGTGGGGAATAATAAAAGTAAAGACAAATAGGTGCTGACTGTCTTCATAAAGAGGCAGAAAGAGAAAAAAGCATGTTGTAGGTCGACAACAGTGAAACATTTAACGTATGATGGTGTCAAGGCCAGAATATGAGCTGGTTTTAACACCAGGGCATGATCAAACTGTGCAATACCATTAATAGCTCTTAAATCTGGAACCAGTCGATACTGTTCTGGCATGCCAGACTTTTGGACATCTCCCTAGAGTCCCCGACTCCTTTTTAGCATTTCACAATGTATTCTTATCAGGTTAATTTCGGGCTGGACTCGGACGATAGAGAGCGAGGGGATCGAGTCAAACACATTTAAATGTGAGGAAAGCCAAATGGAGAAAATACTCACGTCAGGCGGGCCAATTTTTCTACACTCTATAATGGAGGACTGAAAGCTCTTATACCATTGTCCGCAATCCGTCATTACCGAATCCGAGTCACGACACCAGATGAAGATCCAGACCCCTGGCAACGTCTTTTGGTTCTGCGATCGGTCGATAAACACTCAGAATTGGTATGGCTGTTAAGACTTCACTCATTATTTTTCATACGGCCGAGTCCAAAGCGTGCAGAAACACAGAGATTATACACTTTCGTGTTCCTTGGAGGAACTGTGCACAAAGCTTAAACCAAGGACATGATCAAATATTATATTCGGACAATTACCAATCAATACATGATATAGATTTATGTGAATGTTCCTTAGCCCAATGATATTTCCTGGAACCAACTTTATATCCCAACAATCAGGTCACCCTGAACTCACTAACCGAGCCATTGCACCAGCACCTACAGGCCGGCTAAAACTGTCTTATCTAGCAGTGCACCTACAGGCCGGCTCAAACTGGCTTATCTAGCACTGCACCTACAGGCCGGCTCAAACTGGCTTATCTAGCAGTGCACCTACAGGCCGGCTCAAACTGGCTTATCTAGCACTGCACCTACAGGCCGGCTCAAACTGTCTTATCTAGCACTGCACCTACAGGCCGGCTCAAACTGGCTTATCTAGCACTGCACCTACAGGCCGGCTCAAACTGGCTTATCTAGCACTGCACCTACAGGCCGGCTCAAACTGGCTTATCTAGCACTACACCTACAGGCCGGCTAAAACTGGCTTATCTAGCACTGCACCTACAGGCCGGCTAAAACTGTCTTATCTAGCTGAGTTATTTCAATGCTTTAAAGGGCACATTTTCTGCTAAACACTACTGAAGCAGACTGTTGTTAGTCACTTATTCAGAATTAGCAGTTGGTAACGTAAAAGCCATTTTTTGTGGCTTTAGCAGAACGGTCAGTCTGCAGCCTCGAAGCCATTTTGTCATGGTATTTGCACCGAGAAGGTATCTTGTTGTCACCTAGGTTATGAAGAGCATCTAGTAAATGGTTGCCACTGACTACAACTGGTCACCTCAGCCTGTATTCAGTTGTCAGATCCAAACGTGTCCCTCTGTAACAGGCTCGAGAGCTGAATGGCCTCTTCCTATCCCTGTGTAACAGATTGCACAGGCTGAATGGCCTTCTCCTATCCCTATGAACAGACTAGAGAGCCTGGATGGCTTCATCCTATCCCTCTATAACACATCCAGGAGGCTGAATGGCCTCCTCCTATCCCTCTGTAACAGTGCCGAGACATTAAATGACACAGCCATCGATGGAGTATGAGAGGCAGGTAAACTGTATCGAACGAAGGTCCATCCATTCTCAGTTACAGAGACATAAAAACACAATTTACTCCAGGTGCTCTCTCAGTAACACCTCATCCAGCTGCAGTAACACTTCCCTCTGTTTTGACTAGTTCCCTTTGCATCTTTCTACCTCTTCAAGTAGGAATAGGCTAATGTGGGCTGAATGGCCTCCTCCTATCCCTCTGTTTCAGGCGCATTGAGAGAGAACTGCTTCTCCCGTCCCTGAGTCGCCAACCCAACGCTTTGTCAAAGTTATGAACGGGTTTGGTAACTGGGCACTTTTACCCAGGAGCAGCCTCACACAAAGTCATTTGGCAATAAGTATCATATTCTTGGGTTAAAGTTTTGAGACATTTCCCCTCCAGTCATTTTTTGTAGCTGCTATGATGTTTTATTCCTGTCTCCATTTATGAACAGAGTGGGACTTATACAACCCTGCAGTGTTCCGGCAATACTCCCACATACAAGGAAAAATGATTAAATAGATTGAAAGATTTATGGTCCATCCGCCAGTAACTCTCATCCATTCCATCCAGACTGAGTAAATGCTGACTTTTATTTTGATATGAAAAGGGAAGTAACGAAGGTGTTAACTGAGCCTGTTTGTGCGGTGACTGTGATTAATGCCGATCTCCTTGGATTCTAATTTTTCCAGCGGAGACTTCCCATCTTTTAATGATAAATGGGCTCTGTTCAACGTGTTATCCCACAGTATGAACAGGAGCATCTCCGACAGCACTAACAGGGATCACAGCTCAAGAGAGAAGGGGAGGAGAGATCAGAATCTGGGAACATTAGACTGGAATGTTACAACAATGGACAGGAGTTTATCCTCTGATTTTTAGAGCCTTTCTTCATATTATGATCGATTGTCATTATCAGGGCGGATCTATTATGCTCTTTGCATTATTCAATACTTTTATTATCCTCTCCTGACTATCGTTGGTGTCCCTGGTAAGTCTCAATCTCCAGCTATTGTTTTCTCTATAAACCCGTTATGACTGCATTACTGTTCTTTCATAAAGTCTACATGTCTTGCCACCATTATTGTTCCTGTTGAAACTCTGAATCCAGGTATTCATTCTACAGACTAGGACTAACTGCATCACTGAACATGTTCAATTACTGTCTCCATCCTTGCCTCTGGCAGTGTTACTCATGGGTCTCTATGTTAATGTACTCAGCGGTGAACCATTACCTCACTGACCTTGCTATTTCAACATTGGGAGCGTGGGCGTCACTGCCTTCTGTTACAGAGACAAACTCCGTTTCCTTCAGCTGATTCCATTCCATCCGAATCCAAGAGCTTTTTAAAATACATTGTGGGACTGAGTCATCGCTGGCTGGCCAGCATTGATATCTCATCCCACTTTGCCTTTGAGGAGGTGGTGGTGAGCTGTCTTCTTCAATCGCTGCAGTCCACTCGCTGTTAGTTGACCAATGGCAGTATTTCAGTAGGGAGGGAATTTCAGGATATTGACCCAACGACTGTGAGGGAATGGCGGTAGTTCCAGAAGGCTGGAGGAAAGCAAATGCTATCCCCTTGTTCAAGAAGGGGAGTAGGTACAACCCTGGAAATTATAGACCAGTGAGCCTTACTTCGCTTGTGGATAGAGTATTGGGCAAGGTTACAAGAGAAAGTCCTTATAAAAACCTCTGGAGGAATAAGTTGATTCTGGAGAGTCAACCCGGTTTTGTGAGCTGTAGGTGGTGCCACACAAACCTTATTGAGTTCTTTGAGAAAGTGACCAAACAGCTGATTGAGGGTAAATTGGCCGATGTGGTGTAAATAAATTTCCAGTAAGGTTCCCCACGGTGGGCAATTGCACAAAATGCAGAGGCATGGGATTGAGGGCGATTTAGTGGTTTGTATCAGAAATTGGCTAGTTAAAAGAAGACAGAGGTGAAGGTTGATGGGAAATGAGCATCCTAGAGTTCAGTTACTAGTTGTGAACTGCAAGGATCTGATTTGGGGCCACTGTTGTTTGTCATTTTTAATATATGACCTACATTATGGCGGATGAGGATGGCTTAGTAAATTTGCAGAAGACACTAAGGTTGTTGGAGTTGTGGATAGTGCCGAAAGATGTTGCAGGTTACACTGATACATAGATAAGCTGCACAGCTGGACTGAGAAGTTGCAAATGGAGTTTAATGCGTAAAAGTGTGAGGTGTTGCACTTTAGAAGGAGCAACAGGAATAAAGAGTACTGGTCTAATGGGAAGATTCATGGTCATGAGGATGAGCAGAGAGATCTCGGTGTCTATATACATAGATCCCTGAAAGCTGCCACCCAGGTTGATAGGGTTGTTAAGAAGGCACACGGTGGGGGAATTCAAGATGGTGGGCAATTCCGTAGGTCTGCCTTGCTGAGCTGTGCACCAGAACCCAGACAAAGTGCGGCACTCACTCTCCCTTTATTACACATTGCGGTCGACATCATTAGTTCTTGATGCCCAGAATTGCTGTGCATGAGTTTAAAATTGTTAGAAAAATGACGAAAGGGAAAGGGACTGCGAGGATTGCAACAAGCAGGACACTCTCCTGCAGCAAGGGACACGTCTGTGGCTGCATCATCGACCTCAGTGAGCCGTTGCGGGAACTCAGCTGTGGAGCAGAGCATGGTCTTGGAGTTTGTGAAACTCTGAGAGAAGATCAATTCAGCAATGGAGGAGACCCGGGCCAGGCTTGAACCGATCTCAGTCATGCTGCAGAAGCATGGCCAGGAGATCCAGCATCTCAGACAGCACATCATGGAGGTGGAGCAATGGACTGCAGCCTCTGAAACTGCGGTGGAATCCTTGGCATGTCAGGTCCAGGCCCTGGAACAGCAGGTACGAGCTTAGGAAGAGCAGGTCTATGACCTCGAAAATCAAGACTGTTGGACGAATATCTGCCTGGTCGGGCTGCAGGAACAGGAAGAGGGATGCCAGCTGGTCAGCTTCGTGGAGCAATGGTTCCCACAGTTGTTGAATCTGGGATTCGAGTCAGGCCGGGTTCGGGTGAGTGAGCTCACAGTGCACAGGCAGTGCCCCCACCCAGTCCTAGTGTGACACCAGCAGTTACAGAGATAAGCAAACGGTGCTGGAAGCTTCTCGAGCGATGGGGAAGGGCCACAGGCTCTGATATACAAAGAATCGCCAATTATGTTTTTTCAAGACTTTTCTGCAAAAGGAAGGCCTCTGATGGGTTAGAAAGGTGGCTGAGTGACTTGAATATCCAGTACTCTGTTAGATATCCGGCAATATTACATTTCAGCCATGGAGTGTCCGTGTTTAATTTTGACTCAACATAAAAAACAAAGGAATTCCTGGACATCTTATAATAGACTGGCTGGCTCAAATAATATGGACAATAATGTTTACTTTAGTCTTTTCTCTGTGGTTTACCTGTTTGTCCGTTTTATATATATATTCTCTCTCTTCGCCCTTCTCTCTCTCCTGTTATCCTTTTTTTATTGTTATCATTTCCTTTTCATTTCTCTCCCTTGTTATGGGATGGGAAAGCCGGGGGGTGGGGGTGGGGGGGCTGTTTTTTTAACCAGGAGTCTCGAGGGTTAAAGCATGGATAGGATGGGTTGATTGTCCATTTTTAATTTTCTTGTTATAAGATGCTGTGTGGGTTTGGGGCACAGTTTCAGCTGGAAGGAGCCAAGAACGGGTTAGTGGGTAGTATGAGCTCCCCCTGTGGGCAATGGGACAAAGTCTCCATTCATTTGTGTAAGATATTGTTCTGTTGTAGGCGTAGATGTTAGAAGTTTTGATCTGGTAGTTTGGGAAGTTGTATTTTTAAATTTAAACAAACTATTTGCTGTTTTTCCTCGGCACGCTATGAGTGGGGTGCGTCCTCCCAGGGGGTCACATACTATTCCAGACGGCTATGGCTAACCGTTCAGTTAAATGGTGCACCTGGAATGTTAAGGGGAGTCATTCACCAAGTAAGAGTAAAAAGATGCTTTCAAGCCTGAGAAAAAAGAGGATTGATGTCGCCTTGCTGCAAGCAGCACATCTAACTAGTAAGGAGCTCTTCAAGTTACAGCAGGGAGTAAAAAGAAGAACACAGAACAAAGAAAATTTACAGCCCACGAACAGGCCTTTCGACCCTCCAAGCCTGAGCTGATCCAAATGTACTGTCTAAACCTGTCAGTCAATTCCTAAGCATCTGTATCCCTCTGCTCCAAACCTACTCATGTATCTGTCCAGACGCATCTTAAATGAATCTAGCGTGCCTGCCTCTGCCACCTCTGCTGGCAACGCGTTCCAAACACCCACCACCCTCTGTGTGAAATACTTACCACGTTTTCGCCCTTAAACTGTCTACCTCTCACCTTGAAAGCGTGACCTCTCCTCTCGTTATTGAAACCTTCACCCTGGGAAAAAAGTTTCTCTATCCACCCTGTCTATACCCTTCATGATTTTATAAACCTCAATCAGGTTCCCCCCTCAATCTCCTTATTTCTATTGAAAATAAACCTAACCTACTGAACCTCTCTTCTAGCCAGCTCCTTCCATACCAGGCAACATCTTCGTAAACTTTCTCCGCGCCCTCTCCAAAGCATCCACATCCTTTTGGTAATGTAGTGACCAGGACTGTACACAGTAAATGCGGCCGAACCAATGTCTTGTACAATGTTAACATGACTTGTCAACTCTTATACTCAATACCCCGTCCAATGAAGGCAAACATACTATATGCCTTCTTGACCACTCTATCCACCTGTGCAGCAACCTGCAGGGTACAAGGAACCTGCACTCTGTGATCTCAATGCCATTCAACTTTTCCAAAGGCTCTTCCATTCATTGTATAATTCCCTCAAGAATTAGACTTGCCTAAATCCATCACCACACATTTGTCTGGATTGAAATCCATCTGCCACTTTTCTGCTCAACTCTCCAGTCTATCTATATCCTCCTGTATTCTCTGACAGTCCCTTATGTTTTCTGCCAATCCGCCAATCTTCGTGTCATCTGCAGACCTGCTGATTATACCAACAGTGCCTTCTTCCAGATCATTTATATATATATATTACAAGCAACAGTGGCCCCAACACTGACCCCTGTGGAACACCACTGGTCACCTTTCTTCATTTCGAGAAACTCCCTACAACTACTTCTCTCTGTCTCCTGCTCCTCAACCAGTTCTTTATCCACCTCGCTAGAACACCCTGCACACCATGTGACTTCATTTTCTCCATTCGTCTAACATGGGGAATCTTATCAAACGCCTTAATAAAGTTCATGTATACGTCAACAACAGCCCTTCCTTCATCTCTCAAATCGGTCACTTCCTCAAATAACTCTATTAAGTTGGTAAGGCACGATCTCCCGTGCACAAAACCATGTTGCCTATCACTGGTAAGCCCATTCGTTTTTAAATATAAATATGTCCTATCCATCAGTATCTTCTCCAGCAACTTTCCCACCACCATCAGGCTCACTGGTCTGTAGTTACCTTGAATATCCCTACGACCCTTCTTGTACAGGGTGGCAATATAAGCAACCCTCCAGTCCTCCGGCACCTCACCTGTATTTAAAGATGCAACAAAGATATCTGTCAGGGCTCCAGCTATTCCCTCTTTCATCTCCCTCAGCAACATGGGATAGATCCCATCTGGTCCTGTGGTTTTGTCCACCTTAATAACCTCTAGCCTACCCAATACATCTTCCCTACTTATGTCAACGTGATCCAGAGCAACCACACTTCTATCTTTAATCTCAACATTCATCATGTTCCTCTCCTCAGTGAACACTGATGCAAAGTAATCATTCCGAATCTCACCCATTCTCTTTGGTTCGACACACAGCCTTCCTTCGTTATCCTTTAGTGGACCAATCATTTTTCTAGTTACCCACTTGCTTCTTATATAAGAATAAAATGCTTTGGGATACTCCTTAATTCTGCTCACTAAAGCTATTTCATGACCCCTTTTTGTCTGCATGATTCCTCATTTAAGACTTGTCGTACTCTTCCGATATTCTTCAGGGCTCACTCTGTTCTTAGCTGCCTATAACTAATGTATGCTTCTGTTTTTCTCTTGGCTAGTCGTATAATTTCTCCTGTCATCCACAGTTCACGAATCTTGCCCTTCCTATCCTTTGCCTTCAACGGGACATGCTTATGACATGCACTATCTTTAACCTATCTGTGAAAGCCTCCCACACATCAAATCTGGACTTACCTTCAAATAGCTGTATCCAATCCACATTTCCCAGCTCCTGCCAAATTTTGGTATAGTTGGCCTTGTCCCAATTTAGTAATCTTCCCTTCGGACCACTGTCTACTTTCTCCATGAGTATTCTAAAAGTGACAGAATTGCAGTCACTATTCCCAAAGAAATCCCCCACCACAACTTCTACCACCTGGCCTGGTTCGTTCCCCAATACCAGATCCAATATGGCCCCTTCTCTCCTCGGTGTATTGACATACTGGTCAAGAAAACTCTCCTGGACGCTTCTTCTAAATCCTACCCCACCCAGACCTCTGATGTTAATTGTATCCCAGTCAATGTTGGGAAAATTAAAATCTCCCATCACCACTACCCTGTTGCCTCTACATCTTTCCATAATCTGTTGACCAATTTGTTCTTCTACCTCACGCTCACTGTTGGGAGGCCTGTAATACAGCCCCAACAGTGTGACTGCATCCTTCTTATTTCTTAGCTCCACCCATAATTCCTCACGACCCAAGATTTCCATAGTGTGCTCCTTTAGCACAGCTGTGATATCGTCCATAATCAACAATGCAACTCCACCACCAACCCACTCCACCCCCCTTTTACTTTTCTCCCTGTCCTGTCTGAAGCGTCTATATCCTGGAGTATTTCATTGCCAATCATCATGCCTTTCCTTGAACCAAGGCTCTGTGATTGCAATAACGTCATACTCCCAGGCACCAATCCAAGCCCTAAATTCATATGCTGCAAATGTGTTGCTGGTCAAAGCACAGCAGGTTAGGCAGCATGATCTCCAGTATCTGCAGACCTCATTTTTTACCCTAAATTCATATGCCTTACACACTATGCTCCTCGCATTAAAGTAGATGAATTTCATGCTATCAGTTTTTTTTTGCTCATCTGCTCTCTGCCGACTCTATCTTAATAAATCTTACAGTCTCCAGTCTCAACCTCACTGCCTACTTGCTTTCTCTTCTGGTTCCCAGCCCCCTGTAACATTAGTTTAAAACATCCCCAACAGTAGTAGCAAAACTTCCTCAAGGACATTGTTTCTAGTCTGGTTCAGATGTAGACCGTCCATTTTGTAATGGTCCCACCTTCCCCAGAACTAGTCCCATTCTCCAAAAAATCTGAACCCCTCCCTCTTACACCATCTATCAAGCCACGTATTCATCCTGTCTATTTTTTCATTTCTCCCCTGGCTAGCACGTGGCACTGGTAGTAATCCCGAGATCACTACCTTTGAGGTCCTTCTCTTTAACTTCTCTCCGAGATTCCTGAATGCTTCTTTCAGGACCTCATCACATTTCCTACTTATATCGTTGGTGCCCATATGCACCAAGACAACTGGCCGTTCACCCTCCCCTTTCAGAATGCTCTGCAGCCAATCGGTGACATTCCTGACCGGAGCAGCTGGAAGGCAACATACCATCTGGGAGTCCCGTTTTCGGCCACAGACCTGCCTATCTACTCCCCTCACAATAGAATCCCTATGACTATTGCCCTACAAATCTTTTTCCCGCCCTTCTGAACAGCAGTGCCCGACATGGTGCCATGATCCTGGCAACTGCTGCCCTCCCCCAGTGAACCATCTCCCCCAACAGTATCCAAATCGGTATACCTGTTTTGGAGGGAGATGACCGCAGGGGACACCTGCACTGCCTTCCAACTCTTTTTCTGTCTTTTGGTCACCCATTCACTGTCTCTCTCAGCAACTCTAACTGCGGTGTGACCACTTAATTAAACGTGGTATCCACGACCTCCTCAGCATCACGAATGCTCCGTAGTGAGTCCATCCGCAGTTCCAGAGCCGTCATGCGGTCTAGCAAGAGCTGCAGCTGGACAAAGTTCTTGCAAGAGTCAGGAATGTCAGACACGTTCCTAAGCATCCACATTAACCAGAGGCCCATGCCACAGGTCTGAGGTCCTTCATTGTAAGGTTAGCTTTATACAAACTAACTAAACCCAAAGAATGCACTTAACCATATGAAAAAGAAATATAAAGAGAAAATAAAAGCCTTACCCTACTGAGTTTACTCCTTCCGGTTCGAGGCGGGTGGGGGACGGGAGGGTGATACTACACGGGTAGTATCTTGGATTAGCCACTGCCCAAATATAAATTAATTCCATACCTTCCCGGCAGCCCTCGCTTCACTTCACCTTCTCTCCTCACCGCTCAGTCTGACTGTTCAGGCGTGTGTTCTTTTTTCTCATCCTTTAATTCGAAAAGCAGAGGGGTTACTAACTCATCAAGAAGAATATTCCATTTCATCTGTGAGACCAAATTAATGTTGAATATGGGCGCTTTATGATTCTTAAAGCATTAATACATGGAGGTACGTATGGGAATTTGAATGTATGCTGCGCCCAGCACAATCCCTCAAATTTGTAACAGATGCGCTTTCCAGGCTGATGGCCCTGGGGGGCACGTCATACAGTAATAGGGGGAGACTGGAACCGACTTATTAACCCCGAATTGGAAAGGATGCCTTGGGGACTTGCAGGTATGACCTGCAAACCAGGCAGCTGGTGGACCTGACCAGGGCGCTGGGATTGGTGGATGTGTGGAGTTGTCTCCATCTTGACGGCAAGGCCTTCAACGTTTTCTCTCAGCCACGTAAGTGCTGTACGAGGATTGGCATTTATTTGTCCTGTTGACCTTTTAAAATTCGGTGCTGAATGGCAGAATTGTGAAATAGCCATTTCTGATCATGCAGCAATGTACATGGAGGAGAAGGTCGGTGGTGATGGGACAGGCTCACGGCACTGGCGCACGGCTCCTTTCTTCCCGAAAGATAGCAAGTTTATTGAGTATTTTGGGGGAAATTTAAAAATTTGGGGCACATTAATTTGGGTATGGCCAGTAATCCGTCAGTGCTCTGGGAAACTGCCAATGCCTACGCTAGTGGTTTGATTATTTCTTACTCAGCGACCCAGAAGCGGTAGAAGGCAGAATAGCAGCGTATGCTTGAGGCTTGCCTGAAGGCAGCTCAGACAGCATACTGTGACAGACCGTCTGGAACTAAGTTACAGCAGATTACAGCCCTCAGGGCTACTTTGAATGTTGCGTTTACCCAGACAGCAAACAGGGCAATCTCCTTTGTGAAACAGAGATTATTTGGGGATAGTGATAAACGGGGTAGATATATAATATACCTGGCCAGAAAGAAGAATGTCCCATAATCTATCACATCCATTACAGAGAATGCCGGGACCCTTACTTGCGATCCCAAAAACTACATTCGAATGTCACCAATTAATTTTAATCATGCCAAGGGTACCAGAAACCATGAGAAGCTGAACTTCATTAACACCAATCAAACTATGAGAATTTAATGTGTTATGGGGAGTATATATACACGGTATTTTGAAAATTATTGGGAAAATTAGACAAAAAGTTCTATCCCATGTAATTTTTTTTCATGTAAATCCTACTTACAGTAAAAAAAACAGAAAGAAGGTGACCCAGGGAGATCAGTAGCTGGAAGACTGAAGACAGCGGTGAAGACAGAGAGTGTGCAGTGTTGAGATTAAGTTAGTATAACGTTTAATGAGTGTGTTAATGGAATAGCGTATTTCCAGAGTTGTAGTCAGATAGTAAGCAGTTAAGAAAAGGGTATGTTGTACTTGTGAATAGTTGTTATTTAGTGTTTACTGTTCAGGTTCATAAAATATATTGTTATTTTTCTTTGAATGGTGGATTTTGAAAGTTCTGTGTCCCTCATGTTTTAACAGATTACGAGGTTAGGTGAGCTTCTTTTTGGCGTTTGTTTTTTATGAACATAGGTATTCGACATCGATGTCCTAACAGTTTGGGGCTTGTCATTCAGGATTTGGACAGATGTGAACAGATTAGGGGTACAAAAGGTCCCAGCGGATTCCAATACTTGCAATTACTGTCCTAGATCTTCAAATAAAACTTAGGTCAGAAAATTAGTTTCATTTTGGTTACTTATGAATGATTAAATGAAAAGTTAAAGAAATGGTCTTAACATACTAAAGAGGTTTTGGGGTTTGAAAATGATTCCCAATTTGTCAAGAAAGTTTATAAAGACAGAGGAAGGGCATACATTTAGAATTAGCAAATATGTCAGAGTTGGGTTTAACCAGGGACAAAAGTGAAGCTGAAATGGCAATGGTGTTGGTCAAGCACTTCAGTGTATCGGAGAAACTGACATTGAGTGTAGCAGAGTTCGAAAAAAAAGACTGCAAATGCAGTAACTGGAGTTAGAAGATTAAAACGTGAGACAAAAAGAAAGAGAGAAGGAAGAAGAAGCGAGGTGGAAGAGAAAGAGAAAGAGAGAGGAAAAAGAGAGAGAGAATTTGAACGTGAGAAGTTGCTCATTTGTCAGTAAATTCAAGTTAACAGCATAGAGATTAAAATAAAATGTAGGGATATATATATATATATATACATACACACACACACACACACACACACACACACACACACACAAACAAAAATATTGTCATATTTTGATAAGAAAAATGTGGCTGCCTTCATTATTTCATTTGAAATATTGGGTAGACAGATGGAGTGGTCAGAGAACATGTGGGTAATGCTACTTCAGACTAAGCTGGTAGGCAGAGCTAGTGATGTATGTGCAGCATTGTCAGATGAGGGGTCAAAAGATTATGCAGATGTCAAACAGGCTATTTTACATCTGAAACATGTGTTGCTGGAAAAGCGCAGCGGGTCCGGCAACATCCAATGAGCAGGAGAATCGACGTTTCGGGCATAAGCCCTTCTTTTAAATGCCTATGTGTTGGTACCAGAAGTATATAGAGCGAGGTTTAGAAATATAATGATGGAACCAGTCAGAATTATGTTGAGTTTGAAAGAGTTAAACATAGTAATTTTGATAGATGGGCATGGACTTTAAAAATAGACAAGACATATAAGGCTCTGAGACAGATCATTCTGCTAGAGGAATTTAAAAACTAACTTCCAGAGATGATCAGAGTTCATGCAGATGGACAGGAAGTTCAAGAAGTGAGAAGCACGGCAGAGATGGCAGGTCAATAAGCAGTGGTGCATGAGCTGCAGTTTCACTTCTGGTAGGATCTCCCTCCTGTGAGGGATAGAAATTGGGAAAAGCGGAGATCTTCCTCTACAAAATAAAGATTGAGTACACATTGGGAATACTTTATTTAAGTTAATATTGAAGCCCAAGAGATTTGAAAGGAGGTGAAAGACCTCAGGTGTTTTCACAATACTGGAGTGGAATATATAGAATTACAGTGCCGGTGGCTTAAGAATGGCACTGGGAAAAGGTATCTTCACTGCCATAAGTGAGATACACAAAGTCACAATGCTAGTCATTGAAGAAAGGCACTGTGGGAAAAGAAGTGATAGAAACGTCTAAGCCAGTGGCATTCGTGTAAGTAGTAAAGGAAACCCCAAGAAAGGTTGAGGAGCTATAGGAGAGTGCAGAGCCTAGGCAGCGGCTGGATATGGAGTTGGTACCTGATCTCTATAAAGAATTCACTTCTGTGGGGAAAATTTAACCAGGATAACAAGGTATAATTTTGCGAGATACGGGATCTGCTCGGTCTCTAATAGTTCAAAAATTCTGGCGCCAGAAAAGCATAATAGGTCAGGCAGCATCTGAACATCGACATATCAGGCACAAGCCCGTCATCTGGAAAGTGGCGAGGAGGGGAGGAGAAGGGGGTAAAGCATAAATAGGAGGAGAGAGATGAGCCACCGAGATCCAGAGGGAAGTGGATGCGATGCTCAATGAAGGCACAATTGAACCTAGTCCAAGTGAGTGGGGTATGCTGATTCTGTTACTTCCCAAACCTGATGGGGCTCAGCGACTTTGTGTGGACTATCAGAAGGTCAACGCTGAAACAAAATCAGACTCTGATCCAATACCAAGATTCACAGACTGCAAACGTAAAGTTGGACATGCCACACACATCTCAAAGTTGGACTTACTGCATGGTTATTGGCATTTAACTTGATCAGAGAAAGTGAAAGACGTTTCTGCATTTGTAACCTTAAATGGGCGACATCAATTCAAAGTGATGTTCTTTGGAATGAATAATGCACCAGCCACATTCCAAACACTCATGAACAGAGTTGTGGCCAGATTAACAAATTGTGCAATTTATCTGTTAGATGCAGTGATCTTTAGCAAGTCATGGAAAGATCATATATTACCGTTGGCAGAGCTCATGGAAAGATTACAAGAAGGAAAACAGGCAGTAAACGTAAAGAAAACAGAATTTGCGAAAGCAGAGTTGACGTTCTTGGGACATTACGTTGGACATGGAAGATTGACCTGCTGGAACACAAAGACGAAGGACATTTAGGAATTTCCACAACCATCCTCGAAAAAAGTGGTGCTTCGATTTTTGGGACTGAGTGGATTCCATTGGAAGTTTGTTCCAGTGTGGAACTGCTGATGGATTTACTGAAGAAGAACACGAAATGTTGGTGTATAGAACAATTCCAGCAGGCATTTGAGAATGAAAAAGCAGCATTAACTACTGCACCAGTTTTAGCTACACCAAATATTTTGAAAGCCTTCAAAGTTGCGATTGTTGCTCGCGATATAGAAGTTGGAGATGTATTGATGCAGGAACATGAGAATGGAATGGAATGGCCAATTGGCTACCTGTGAAAAAAAAAACTGAACACCCACCGGAAAGAAAATGACCCACTATTTAAAAAGCATTGTTGATTTTGGTACTGGCCTGACAACATTTCTTTTAATGTGACAAACAGGCTGTTAGAGATGAATGTACCACAATCCCTTTGCATTTTTTGGAAGATTTAAAGACTAATATTTCATTGGAGTCTCATGTATTTTGAGATTACTTACAGTGTGGAAACAGGCCCTTCAGCCCTACAAGTCCATACTGACTCTCCGAAGAGCAACACACCCAGACCCATTCCCCTACAATTACCCCTTCACCTAACACTATGGGCAATTTAGCCTGGCCAATTCACCTAACCTGTACATTTTTGGACTGTGCGAGGAAACTGGAGCACCCAGAGCAAAAACACGCAGACACGGGGAGAATGTGCAAACTCCACACAGACTGTTGCCTGAGGCGGGAATTGAACCCGGGTCTCTGGCGCTGTGAGGCATCAGTGCCAACCACCGTGCTGCACTTCGAAAATATGCGTGGTGTGAGCCATAAAGATATGACAGCAGATGTGTTATCGCAGATTTAAAGGAAAAAGTTCAGATAAGATTTGCCCCATGAATGTGCACAGTCTATCAGATCTGCTCCATGAATGTTACTGACACTTTAAAAGCACAAGCCTGAATGGTGTCCGGGTCATGCTGCACATGGACACAGACTGGTTCAGGAGCTGAGGGACGGGGAACAAATTATTCTGAACATTGTGGAATCTTCAATGACCATCCCTCCTTCTGATCTTATGGTGGGGAGGATGGGGATGGGGAGGGTGGGGGCGGGGCCACATTGATGAAGCAGCTGAAGATGTTTGTGAAGAGGAAGCTACCCTGAGGTACTCCCACGGCGATGACCCAGGACTGAGATGATTGACATCCACGAACAACAAGCATCTTCCTTTGACTCCAACCAGTGGGGAGTTTACTTGATTCCCACCAAGCCCAGTTTTGTTAAGTACATTGATGTCAACCTTAGTCAACCACTGCCTTGATATCAGGGCCAGTCACTCTTACCTGAACCCTTGTGCTCACATCTTTCGATCGTATCAACAGGCCAGGATATAGTAGCAGCAAGTGTTTTCTTCAAGCACATTGTACTGAATGTCAGGAATTCTCTTATCCCGAGTGTTTGGGGAGCTAGAAGACTAATTACTTAAAGAGGAAGTAGATGGATATTGACCTGCTGGTGAGATAAGGGATATGAAGAATCAGGCATTAAAGAGGATCTGAGACCAAGAGCAGGTCAGCCATGATCTTAGGGCAAGTCAAGCTTGGGGGAGTGGTGAATGAATTCGCCCTGTTTCTGATGTTCTCCCATTCTGATATTGGAAAGTTAGTTGGCGTTATTTTCCTGGAAGTTCTGTTATTGAATATTGCAGTCAGGGAGACCAGAGGATTCTGCGAGCAATCCCTGGGTGAGGTCTGTGAGCTGTATTCACAGTGAACCTGGGTCTATAACATGACAAACAAATGAAGCACAAGTTGCAGAGAGAAAGCTCTGTAAAGAGAGATGAGGGGCCTCTTTCATACCCAGCTTGGGTTTTCAAGTCACATTTTCCAAACCACCCCAAACCATGTTGCACAGTCTTGAGGGATTGAATTGTTTCCTCTCTTTCTGTTCACCAGTTTATAGGGGGGAGTAGCCTCTCACTGCTCCTGTCTAGCAGGTTTGAGCGGCGGAATGGAAGACAGAAACCTGGGATTGAGGAGCACGAGCGGGTCATTAGACACTGAGCCTTCACTACCAGGCACTAAGATTGTGGCGGATCAGGTTGTGGTCTCAGCCCCACTTTCCTGTCTGTGTCCCATCATCCGTGACTCTGTCAAATATTTAACTAATTCAGTTTTGAATCGATGTGAACATAGAGGCACACTAAACTTCCGGTGAAGAGAATTCCCCCTCCAAAGGCCGTTCCAGAATTTCTCCTCACCCCTCTTATAGAATCGGAGAGTCATGCAGAATGGAAACTGAGCCGTTAGTCCAATCTGTCCACTCGGAACAGATAATCAAATCTGATCAAGTCCAATTTGCTCGTATTTGGTCAATATCCCTCCTGTATCAGACTCATTTTAAATGTGTGATTGTAACCGCCTTCACCACTTCCTCTGACAGCACTTTCCGGACACAAAACTCTCTGTGTGAAACATTTGCTCCTAATGTTTCCTTACTAATCTGCCGTCTAAATCATTCCCCTTCTGCCTTCAGCCTATGCCCTCTTGTTCTAGACTCCCCTATGCTGGGAAGGAAATAGTGGCTATTCACAATATCCATGCCACTGATGATTTTATAAACCTCTATAATGTCACCCCACAGCCTCTGAGTCCAGGGGGAAGCACCTCAACCTAATCAGCCTCTCCCTAAAACTGAAACTGTGCAGTCCTGATATATCTTTGTGAATGTTTTCTGGAGAAACCTGAGTTGTACGCAGTATTCTTAAAGTGGCCTTGCCAACTTCCTGTACAGATGCAACATGCCACCACAACTCCTATACTCAATGCTCTGACTGATTAAGGCAAATGTGCCAAATGTGTTCAGCACCACACTGTCTACCTGCGACTCCACTTTCAAGGAACAATGTACCTGCATCCCTAGGTCCCTTTGTTCCACAACACTCACCAGGACCTTACCATTAAGTGTATAATTTCTGCCCTGATTTGCCTTCCCAAAGTACAAAACCTCGTATTTATCTAAATTAAACTTCATTTGTCACTCTTTGCCCCTTTGTCCCATCTATTTGTGGTCTCGTTGTACTCTGAGATAATCTACTACACCACCTTTCTGATGTCATCTGTAAACTTACTAACTATGGCTCCGATGTTCACACTGAAATCCTTGATATCAATGATGAAATGCAGTGAATTCAGTCCTGCTTCTTGCAGCACACTGCAGGCCACAAGCCTCTTATCCATCTCCCTTCAAGCCAGTTGTGAATCCAATTGACGAGCTTCCTCTGTATCCCATGTAACCTAACCGAACTAATCTGCCTACCAACCGGAATGTCATGAACACCTTGCTGAGGTCCATATAAACAATGTACCAAACTGCCGCCATCAATCGTCTTTGCCACCTCTTCATAAAACTCAACCAAATTAATGAGACATGATTTCCCATGCAGTCCTTGCCTTCCCAAATGTATGTAAATGCTATCCCTCAGAATCCCCTCCAACAACTTACCCACCACTGACATCAGGCTCACCGGTCTATAGTTCCCCGGCTTTTTGGGTCACTGTTTCCTTTTCTAGTCCCACTCCTCCACTGCTCACAACAAATGTTAAATGTAACCAGGTCGGTGATATGGCCGATGATATCGGTCTCAGACTGGGTCAGGGTCAGTTTTAGGAACAAGTCAGGCTAGTTTCTTTAATCTGCTCAAATAGCACGTTTATGATCCAGAGCAATGTTATTCAAACTATGAGGGAAAGATGAATGGCAAAGTGTTTGGGTATTGCAAATAAAGAATCGATATTTCCCTTTCTAAAAACACTGACACACACACACACACACACACACACACACACACACACACACACACACACACACACACACACACACACACACACACACAATATTAGTGTAACTCATGACAAAGGTAAAAATTGAGAGATTGTCCAAAATGATATTCTGCTTCTGAAAATATTCTACTCACACAAGCTGCTAGCATGACATTTCATCCTGGTAGAGTTAGACTTGGCTGAATTCCCTTTGCATTAGGCAATGAGTAGATTCCAATGAATTCTGGCTCAGAGCCCTTCAATAGTTAGCACAGTGGCTCGGTGGCTAGCACTGCTGCCTCACAGCTCTAGGGTCGTGGGTTTGATTCCAGCCTCGGGTAACTCTCTGTGTGGGGTTTACATATTCTCCTCTTGTCTGTGTGAGCTTCTCATGGGTGCTCCAGTTTCCTACCACAGCTCAAACTGTGTAGGTTAGGTGGATTGGTCACGCTAAATTGTCCAGAGTGTTTGGGGATTTCTAGGTTAGGTGCATTAGTCAGATGTACATGTAGGGGAATGGGCCTGGGAAGGTTGGTACGGACTTGTTAGGTCGAAGGGCCTGTTTCCACACTATGGGGATTCCATAAAAATAAGAATGGTAATGGTGACTATAGGGTTTTTTTGTTTTAGCTCGCACACATTGCTGTGATGAGGAACAATGAAGGAGAGAGAGTGCACTAGGCCGTTCCTACTCGGGCAGATGACATTTTCTCCCTCTCTGAGTTGAATCACACAGTAATGTCATCCTCTCCCAAACTGGACCATGTGAGGTCTCCTTGTACATTGTCCAAACTATGTCTCCATCACATTCCCTGTTCCATGTCGGTGCATCATTGCTGCTGTCATACACAGAGCCATACCCTGAGCAGAAAATGGTCTCGGTCGATTTGAAGGTATGTTTACTTGTCCCGTCGACATTAAAAAAAAGTTTAATGTATTCAGAATACCTGTGTTAAAATGAATGCATTTTGTAACAAATACAGAAATTGCTGGAAAAGCTCGGCAGGTTTGCCAGTACCCAGATGCCTTTTACATGCTGTAGTTGTACCAGCCTCCACCACTTCCTCTGGCAGCTCATTCCATACACGTACCACCCTCTGTGTGAGAAGATGCCCCTTCGGCCTCTTGAAAATCTTTCCCCTCTCAGTTTCCACCAATGCCCTCTAGTTTTGGACGCCCCTAACCTGGTGAATAACCCTGTCTGCTCACCCTATCCATGACCATTCTGATTTAATAAACCTTTACTGCTGCGAAATGTGACTCCAAGCAACACGAATGGCTGTACTTTCAATAATCCCGGGCCTAAATTCTGAAATTCAATACTGACACCTATTCCTTCTCCATCAAGTCACTATTCTAAATCCGTATTAATCAGTTTGTGCAGGTGTATCATGAGACACTTCTGTGGGATTTACACCGAGACCTTTGTGCCCGGAGGTAGGGACATGAGCACCACTCGGCAATACCCACAAAGCTGTAAATTTATTCTCCTGTGGGTTTGTTCATCAGCCTGTTCTGACATGCTGTGACATAGCTCTGCAACAGGCAGGAATTGAATTCAGAACTTCTGGTTCAGAGCTAGGAACACTACCACACACGTTCAGGAATTAGACTCAAATCGAGAGCTCTGGCTCAGAGGCAGGGACACTACCACTACACTACCATACCCAGATTTTGGGTCATATGTTAAGTGCCAGCTTTCAGCTTGGTGTGGATTTATTATAATCAGGTTACCATTACAGAACTACACAAAACACTTCGTATTTTTAAACAAATGCAAGATATTTGTCTCAACTGTAGGATGTTGAGTGCATGTGCTGTGCTATCGAAATTAACTATGAACATCTTTAATCGCTATTATCTGTAGTCTGCAATATTAGGGAAAGAAATCCTGCAGGCACACTCTGCCCAATGAAGGGTCTCAAATAGATATTTATTACTGAACATCAGAGACAGAGAAAGAGCATAATTTCTGGTCCCAAAGCACTGACCAGTATTACCCAAGTCTCACGTGTGTCTGCCCTCTGCCTAAAACCATGAAATGATACCAGGCCGCTGATTACTGCCCAGCCTCTCCTCCCCACTGACTGTGTCTGCAATCCGTCCCTCCTCCCTCTAACCACACAAGGCAAACCAAGCTCAGGGTCTCTGTGAAAATCAAGGCCGGAGTGTGCAGGCCTCCTGGAGAGGAGGAAGGAATTTTAATTTGAAGAGGGATGGTGGGGTAGTGGAAATAACACTCACTGGGCTGAGGGGTGGCAGACGGAGTTTAGTTTGGATTAATGCCAGGTATTGGATTTGGTTAATCAAACAAGAGCAAAACCAGTACAATTAAACGTAGGATCTTTGGCGATGTTGTCGAACAGAGAACTCGGCCGTCAGGCATAAATCTTTAAAATTTGCTTCGCATTAAGATAGTGTGGTTAGGAAGGTGTTTTGCACACTTGTCTTCATTGGTCAGACCTTTGAGGAACAAAATTGGGGCGTTATGTTGAGGTTGTACAGGACACTGGTGAGACCTCTTCTGGAATACTGTGTCCAGTCTGGTCATCCTGCCCGCTCATTCCATAGGCACACCACCCTCTGGGTGAAAAAGCTGCCCCTTAGGTCACTTTTAAATATTTCCCCTCTCACCTTGAAACTATTTCCATTAGTTTTGGACTCCTCTACCCTGAGAAAATACCTCCATATCAAATACTTTGATATTTCTGACCTTGATATTATTAAGATGGAGAGGATTGAGAAGAGATTAACCTGGATGTTGCTGGGAATGGAGGGATTGAGCTATAAAGAGAGGCTGTGTAGGCTGGGACGTTTTTCACTGGAGATTAAGGGGTAACTTTACAGAGGTTTATAAAATAATGAGGGTACAGATAAGCTGAAGGGCTGATGTCTTTTTCAGAGATTTGGGGATTCAAAACTGAGGGATATTTTAAGGTGTGTGGAAACAAGTCATACAAGGTAAATATTTTAGACAGAAGCTGGGTTGTGTGTGGAATGAACTTCCAGAGGAAGTGGTGAAAGCAGGGACAGTTACAACGTTTAAAGGACATTTAGATCAGTACATGGATAAGACATCAGTTTGGATGGTGCTGGGATCAGCTGCCCTCTCCCTCCCCCTCTCTGAATGAATCCCTGTTGGTTTTCTCCCTCTGCCAATGCCGGTGCAGTGGCGTGGAGAGGCCAGGAGAGGGTGGCATTGCATCACTTTCAGCACCACAGAGACGGCCAGACCTGCCCCACACAGACACACACAGATACACACACGGGAATGGTTCGGAAACGGCGTGAAGCTCATCTTGTATCTTAAACCAAACATAAAGAAACGTTTAATTCGCCTCGCAAACTGTTAAAATATGAGTGACACAGAACTCCCAAATTCCACTGTTAAATAAAAACATCAATTTTTTTTAACTCTGAAAGTGAATGTTTTACATCAACTATTCACAACTCTGAGACCCATTTCTCTTAACCACTTATTCCCCAATTCTAACTCTATAACAATATACTCTTTCAATAAGATGCTTATTAAAATTTCATCAACTTAATTTCAAAACCACAAGGCACCTGTTTTTTTGTCTCTTTTGCTGTGAGAAGATCTTGCTGGGTCATCTTCTTTCTTTTTACTGTGGATATGTTTCATAGGAAAAGGTACCTTTGATAGAGAGTGTTTCCTAATCTCTTGGATCTGTGTTGCTCTGTCTGCAATTTTCAAAATTCCTGCATTCTTAATATCCATACCATAGGATTATTTCATTGGTTCGATTTTTGAAAAACAATAAATTCAAACTTGATTTGGTTTTAGTATTCTGTGTTATTATTTAAACTGATTCAAATTGTTGTCCAAACAGCAACCATCTCAGGGACCTATTTCACAGCCAATTGTGACATATTTTCAGTTGTCCTTGACACTCTGGATCTGCTATCCTCTCATATACACAGGTGCTTGTAAACTCTCAGTTCAGAACAGTTTTCCCTCTCTCTTAAAGGTACAGTACACACTTTCAACTTCATCACATTAATATCCTGATGTCTATACAGATACTTGGAGACAATCCGGATTTCTCTTGCTCGATGGTTTGCCAATATTTCATTCACTCCGTCTGGTTTGTATCAGGAATTTTGTTGCTCATTGACAGTAAGTCATTATTCAACTCCCTCCGTGGGAATATATCAGTATTTCACTTGCTCATACTCGTGAGTGGGGTAGGATTTCAATTGTTTCATGGGGACTGTGACTCTATGACTATTTCAATGTTTGTAAATAGCACCAAACCTGAAAGAATTGTAAAGCGTATGGAGGACAGTGCGGAACTCTACCAGAATAATGATACGTTGGTGTAGTGTTCTGGTGAATGGCAGATGCAGATCAATGCAGAGCAGTGTGAGGTGATGCTCTTTGGTAAGAAGGACGTTGAAAGACAATATAAAACAGACTGTACCGTTATAAAGGGGCTGCAGGAGCAGGGGGCGCTGCGTGTATATGAGCACAGATTATTGAAGATATCAGGACAGGTGGGGAGAGCAGAAAATTTTACAGATTAATTTCAGTATCTGACCTGTTTACAGAAGGAGGTGTAGGAGGGAGCCTCTGTGCTCCCTTCCTGGGAAGTGGTGGTGACGATGTGTTATGAGCCCACCCTCCTGCCCCCCGAGACCGTGGGGATTCCATTTGTACCAGCTCGACACAGAAGGGAGATGGCATCAGGGCCAGGGATTCTAAGTTGTGCCGGGGGGAAACGGAGCTGCCAGTGGGTTTAAAGTGAAAATTGCCCTTCACTGAACATTGCTCCTTACTCGGTCGGTGGGACGTGGATGTTTCAGAATCTCCACACGAGGCGTCCCGGTCCTTTCCGTCTCATACCAGAGTCCTCCCCACATGGCGGGAGGAGAGTGGGTGAGGGGACTGATTTAGGGCACTCCACCACCCGGCTTGGCCCTTTCTGTCCTATTCCAGGCTGTTTCTCCTGGAATAGGAGTAAGAGAGAGAGGGAGGGTGGGGGTGAGTGACTCTGTTGTTGGTGCTGGTGTAGCTGGGGATAGTGGCAAATGGTGAGGGAATCTGTCGACAGTGTTGTATCCATGCAGTGTCATTAATGTGGGGCATAAAGTGGACGGGGTGACAGAGAAAGAGAGAGTGAGAGAAAGAGAGAGACCGAGGCAGAGAGAGAGAGAGAGAGAGAGAGAGAGAGAGACAGAGAGAGAAAGGGGAGAGAGGGAAGGTGCTGCATGCAGCAGTGAGAGTGGTGGAGCAGGAACCAAGTTCGGGGGTAGGTGCTATAACAGATATACAGTGAGTGTGAGGGAGCAGAGAGAATATGGTGACCCTTATCCTGACAGAGCGGGGAAGGTTATTGATGCTTGTCCTGTATTGCTGGACATTTCCTCAGATACTGCACTGAGCTGGGTAGTTGAGCTCAGACTATCTGCGGTGAGTCTGGTGGTGTGGCCCCCTGGGAAGGGAATGGTTCCCCCTCTGTACTAGCCCATTCACCAGGACCGGTGTGGTGTAATTGCACCTTATACCATATGTTCGGGATAAACTGTACAGGGCAGTTCCAAACTGAGAAAGCTCAACCGTGTGCCCATTGACTTTTAAGTATGGCACCAGTGCCAGGGATCACAGAATAACCAGGGGCACCCGGGTGATGGTGAGTCCATCCAGCCATGATGGGTGGGAGAATCGGGCTGGTATTGAATGCGAGGGACACCATGGGTGGGGTTGTTAGTTAATGAGGTGAGCTCATTACGATAGCATCAGGGAACTAGCTCAGCCTAGTGTGGATGATCCTTCTGTTACACTCAATGAAAATGTCACTGAGACAAATTACTGTTAGAATCTGTCCAATGAGTCATAGATTCTGTTGAAACCACTCTCATTTACAAAGCTGTAGAACAAATGCTCATCCAAAACTCGCCACCATTTGGCCTCACACCAGGATACCTTTCCCTCATCTTTCCTGGGAAGACTGGCTCATGTTACAGGATGCTATTGAAGTGTCTACGTTTCGTCATTCTGCAACTTGGGAGCACATCCTTCCATGACACTGTCTCTCAGTCTCCCTCTCTCTGTCCATTTCCCAAACCCTCCCATGTGGTGATATTTAAACTGATTCCCCCGCCATCTCTCTCTGGCAGTGATGTTCACACCCACAGCACCCCCTTGTCATGGTACAATATAGATATGGAGCTGGAAATGGGTGGGAGCTGTATGGCCTTTCACTTCCAGCATGGGCTGCAACTTTCTCCACACTGGGCAGGGATCTAACACAGTGTTACTGAGCAATGCACTGGGGTGGGGTACACAGTCCTACATGCTGGGAGGGTAACTGCTCCTGGGTTACATATCAATGCACTGGGGTGGGGTACACAGTCCTACATGCTGGGAGGGTAACTGCTCCTGGGTTACAGATCAATGCACTGGGGTGGGGTACACAGTCCGATATGCTCTGGGAGGGTAACTGCTCCTGGGTTACAGATCAATGCACTGGGGTGGGGTACACAGTCCGATATGCTCTGGGAGGGTAACTGCTCCTGGGGTACAGATTAATTCACGGGTGATTATTGCACAGGTCGCTGTGCTGGTCAGACTGGTTGAGGTTCATAGATAATGCAATGTGTTGTCTGTGCAGCTCCCTGTGCTGGATGGATATTTCTTTCGGATTCACACATTAGTGCCCTGCTGTGGTCTGCACAGCTCCCGGTGTTGGACAGATACCTAGTCTGGGTTTATAGATCAATGCACTGCTGTGGTCTACACAGCTAACCGTATTCCTGTGTGGCAGCTTTGAAATGCTGAATGTTCCCTTCCATTTCCTGTGTTACATGTATGAGAGATTAAAGGATCTGCTCCAATCGCTGAGTGACAGCCTCCAATGGCTGAATGGCCTCATCCTGTTCCTGTTTAAAACTCTTGATGGGCTGAATAGCCTGCCTCAGTATCGGAGCAATTGGGAATGGTGCTGAATATTTTGAAACCATCAGTGAACAGCCCACTTCTGACTTTATAATGCAGGGAAGGCCATTGATGCTGCAGCTGCTGCTAGCCCACAGTCCCTCATGGATGGCCAGCTTCCATGTGCTCGGTCCTTTAGAAGTATGTCCGACTTCACAGGAGGGAGTGCCACATCACACAGTGGGCCGTACATCTAGTATGATTTATCTCTCCATCCCGGAGGGTCTCAGCCTCATTCGTGATGAAGGTCTGCTGCCCGAAACGGTGGTTTTCCTGCTCCTCGGATGCTGCCTGACCTGCTGTGCTTTTCCAGCAGCACACTCATCTTGAGTGTGTCAAATATGAGGCTGAGACTGTGTCTCCACCAGGGCTGTGTGCTGGCTGCTCCAACAGATACTGTCAGGGACAGATCCCTCTGGGACATGGAGTTTGGTGAGAATGTTTCCCCCAGTCTGGCTGTTGTGTATGTGAGGCCTCTCCCTACTCAGTCAGCGGGGGGCCCGGGGGACACTCCTGGTGATGGACATTGAAGTCCCACACCCAGAGGACGGTCTGTGTCCTTGTCACCCTCAGTGCTTACTCTGATTTGTTTCCAACATCGAGGGGAACTGAGTTATCTCCGAGAGGAGGGGTGGGGGGCAGGAGATAACCATCCTCAGGCGTTTCCTTGACCATGCCTGATCTGTTACCATGAGATTTCCTGGATTCTGGAACAATGTTGGGGAATTGCAAGGTAACTCCTTCCCTGACTGTATCCCAGGGTGCCCCCACCACTGGTGGGCCTGTCCTGCTGGTGGGACAGAGTAACCCCAGGGATGGTGATGGGCCTTTATGAAACATTATGGGCGGCACGGTGGCTCAGTGGTTAGCACTGCTGCCTCACAGCACCAGAGACCCGGGTTCGATTCCAGCCTCAGGCGACTGTCTGTGTGGAGTTTAAACATTCTCCCTGTGTCTGCGTGAGTTTCCTTCGGGTGCTCCGGTTTCCTCCCATAGTCCAAAGATGTGCAGGTCAAATGGCAAGGCTAAATTGCCCGTAGTGTGAGGTGAAGGAGTAAATGTAGTGGAATGGGTCTGGGTGGGTTGTGCTTCGGGGGGTCGGTGTGGACTTGTTGGGCTGAAGGGCCTGTTTCCTCACTGTAAGTAATCTAATCTAATCTAAATTAGCCATCAGGCCTGATCCTGTGATTATGACGGTGTCGAAATGTTTCCTGACTGGGAGACTGGTGCCGAAGCAGGTCAGGCAGCATCCGACATGCAGGGAAATGAACGTTTCAGGCATAAACCCTTCATCAGGGAGGAGGCTTGTGGGCCGGGAAACTGAGAGATAAATGGGAGGGGGCTGTACAGGAGCTGGGGCTGGGCGGAAGGGAGCTGGGAATGTGATTGGTAGATGGAGGTGGGGCAGAAGTGATAGGTCAGAGAGGAGGGTGGAGTGGAGATAGGTTAGAGAGGGGGGTGGAGTGGATGGGGGCGAAAAGGTGTTGGGCAGGTCAAGGTATTCCCCGGAACGTTCTGTCCCTGACGTTGTTTGTGAACGGCCGGACGTCAGTGAATTGAACAAACGATAAGATCCCGAGGGAAGAGATCCCGTTCCAGGGAGAAGGAGACACTGTTCCGAAGTCCCCTCAGGCAGTTAAATGGGTGAATAAGTTTTCCCTGCGTTTACATTTCTCCACGCCACAGGATCGACCACAATTTAGACCAAAATACAGAAATTCCCAAACTCCGTTTGTCTTCAGGACAGTAACATTTCCACCCTCCGTATTAGGAACTGGGAAGGAGTGACCTGTGTCTGCTCTCGAGTGATCGAGTGTGTGGGAATGTTCCAGAAACCATCTGTCCTTATGGATGTGTCTCTGTGTGTTTGGGGAGGGAGGGTTTCTTGTGGTTTATGTCACATTTTTGTCAGGAATTCCGACCTTCCCAGTTGTTATTCCAGCTTCAATTATTTTAATAAATCCCTGAATACAGGGACACATTTGAAAATCTCACTGGGTCCGCGATCAAACGGGTCCCTTTGCCTCCAGGCTGGTGGATAATGGGTTTGTTTTCCTTCCTCACAGTTAACGTAGTGACCATCTACGTCCTGCTTTATAAAGATTGTGGATTGTCTCCATGCGTCAGACGTTACCTGGGGGCCATGGCAGCGGCGGATCTCCTGGTCATTATCCTCGACCTGATCCTGAGACACATTCCCATTGTTTATCGGGAACAGTTTTATTTCCTGATGGACTCTGTCCCCGTGTGTAATATCCACGCCGTCCTGCTTTATGCAGCCACTGACTGCTCTGTCTGGTTCACCGTCACTTTCACCTTTGATCGGTTTGTGGCCATTTGTTGCCAGAAACTGAAAAGTAAATATTGCAGCGAGAAAACGGCGGCTGTGGTTCTGGGAGCAGTGACTGTGCTGAGCTGTTTAAAGAACATTTTCTGGTATCTTATGCTCACGGCTCGGTATTCGCTGGTGAACGTCCCCTGGTTTTGTATTGTAACAGACGCTGCTCTATTCTCCAGTGTCTGGGCCACAATCGAGTTCCTCCACCACATTCTATCCCCGGGTGTCCCATTTCTCCTGATCCTGCTGCTCAATGTTCTCACCATCAGGCACATTTTAGTGACTAGTAGAGCCCGCAGGAGACTCCGCGCTTACACCAATGGGGACGCTCAGTCTGACACTGAAATGAGAAACCGAAAAAAATCCATCATTTTACTGTTTGTGATCTCGGCCAATTTCATCCTGTTATGGTCAACGTTAATGCTGTTTTCTATATGGTACCGGATGTGGTATATTGGGTATCAGTCTGTGAATCTCAATCCCTTTCTGCGGGAATTGGGCTTCATGCTGCAGCTCCTCAGTTGCTGCACAAACACCGCGATTTATGCCGTGACCCAGACTAAGTTCAGGCAGCAGCTGAAGAATGTGCTGAAATATCCCTTCACCCAAATCCATTCATCCATCAAATTCCCTCATTAATCACACCATCATTTCAGTTCAGTGTTTCAGAGATGGAGCAGCCTGTCGCTATGGTAACAGACTGAGGGGAGCGCTGGTTTGTCCATCCTTATCCCACAGTGGGGTTACAGGGAAACATTTCAATGTTTCTCACAACTCAGGGGCCAGTAAGAAAAGGCACCATCCCACTGACTGTATCCATCACTTCCATTTGTAACCAATAAAAATGCTGATTAAAGCGTGCCGAGCTGCAGAGGGACCGATGTTGTTGTGTGTCTTTGTTTTGGAGAAGCTGAGCTGGAGAGAGACAGACTCAGCCCCAAGTCCTGGTCCTCAGGGAAGGGGAGGGCACCGCGCCCTGAGCTCAGGAGCTGGGATTAACTCCCTCTGTCCCCCCACTACAGCCTGGCCTCCCCATTACCTCTTCCCTAATCTTTCTCCTCAACTCTCTCTCTCTCTCTCACACACACACACATGCGCGCACACACACACACACACGCGCGCACACACACACACACACACGCGCACACTCACCAACCTCGGTTTCTCCACCTGCCTCCACTCTTCTCTCTCCCCCTCTCTCTCATGCCGTCTCTGTCTCCCTCCCACAATTCCATGTCTACCCCATTTTCCCCACCTCCCACAACTCACCCCCAACCCCACATGCAGCTTCACCCCCAGACACCACCAGTCTCTGGGTCAGAGGGAGAGGGAAGGACCAGGGTGACAAATTATGTCAGAGAGAGAGGGAGGGAGGGAGGGACATGAGAAAGAGAGGTTCAGTCAGAGGGAAAGAGAGGGAGGTGAGAAGAGAGAGACACCAAGGGAGGTGGAGAGCGAGATGGGGGAGAGAGAGAATGCGATGGGGTGAGGGAGAGAGAGAGAGAGACACGAAAGGATATAATGAGAGAGAGGGGCGAGAGAGAGAGTGAGACTGAGAGACGGGCAAGGGAGGGGGCAAGAGAGAGATAGAGAGGGGGCGATGAGAGAGAGAAAGGGGGCAAGAGAGATAGGGGATGTGAGAAAGAGAGAAAAAGACAGGGCAGAGAGAGAGTATCGGGGGTGAGAGTGAGACAGGGTATGGGAGGAGGGGGGCAAGAGAAAGCAGGGTGGCTAGAGTGAGATAGAGGAGGGAAGAGAGAGAGGTAGAGGTGCGAAGAGAGAGGGAGGGTCAAGAGAGGGAGGTGAGAGAGAGAGAGAGGGAGAGAGAGATGGTGAGAGAGAGAAAGGGCACAAAGGAGAGAGGGGTGAGTGAAAAGGCGACAGACCGAGGGAGGGGAGAGAGAGAGAGGAGAGAGAGAGAGAGAGAGAGAGAGAGAGAGAGACTGGATGAGAGAGAGCAAGGGAGAGAGAGAGATGGTGAGAGAGAGGAAGGGCACAAATGAGAGAGGGGTGTGTGAGAGGGCGAGAGAGCGAGGGACGGGCAAGAGAGAGAGGGAGGGGGTAAGAGAGGGAAAGGGGCGAGAGAAAGAGAGGGAGGGGGCTGGCGAGAGAGAGAGGGAGGGAGTGAAAGAGAAAGTGAGGGGGGATGAGAGTGAGAGGGAAGGGGTGAGAGAGAGAGGGAGGGCGAGAGAGAGAGGGAGGGAGCGAAAGAGAAAGTGAGGGGGGATGAGAGTGAGAGGGAAGGGGAGAGAGTGAGGGGAGGGGGCAAGAGAGAGATAGGTCGAGGTAGAGAGAGAGGGGGAGCGATCGAGAGAGAGATAGGGAGGGGTCGAGAGAGAGGGAGGGGCGAGAGAGAGAGAGAGAGAGAGAGGGATGGGGCGAGAGAGAAAGAGAAAGGGGAGGTGAGAGAGAGTGCGAGGGGGATGACAGAGAGGGAGGGAGCGGGTGAGAGAGAGGGAGGGGAGGCAAGAGAGAGGGAGGGAAGGGGCGCGAGACAGAGGGGGGGGAAAGAGAGAGAGAGGGAGGGTGCTTCAGAGAGAGAGAGGGAGGGAGGGGTGGAGAGAGAAAGGGAAAGTGGAGGTAAGAGAGAGTGCAAAGGGTATGAGAGAGAGGGAGGAAGGGGGCGAGAGAGACATGGAGTGGTGCGAGAAAGAGAGCGAGGGGGCGGGAGAGAAAAATGGGGGGGGGGCGAGAGAGAGAGGGAGGAGAGGCGAGAAAGAGAGAGGGGGCAAGAGACAGAGGGAGGGGGCGAGAGAGAGAGAGAGAGAGAGAGAGGGGCAAAGTAGAGAGAGGGACAGAGCGAGAGATAAGAGAAAGGGGAGGCGAAAGAGAGTGCGAGGGGGACGAGAGAGAGAGGGAGGTGTCGAGAGAGAGGAAAGGGGCGAGCAAGAGATGGAGGGGTGTGAAAGAGGGGGGCGAGAGAGAAAAATGGAGAGGGTCGAGAGAGACAGACCGACAGGGCGAGAGAGAGAGTTGGGAGAGAGAGAGAGAGTGAGAGTGAGAGGGCGAGAGAGAGAGAAAGGGGGGGGCAAGAGAGAGAGCGAGAGAGGGGGTGAGAGAGAGAGAGAGGGAGGGGGCGCGAGCGAGAGATGGAGGTGTGCGAGAGAGAGAGGGAGGGGGAGAGAAAAAGATGGAGGGGTGCGAGAGAGACGGGGAAAGAGAGAGAGAGGGGGAGAGAGAGAGAGAGGGAGGGGGGAGAGAGAGAGAGAGAGAGAGGGAGGAGAGGCGAGAAAGAGAGAGGGAGGGGGGCGAGAGAGAGAGAGAGGGAGGGGCAAGAGAGAAAGATGGAGGGGTGCGAGAGAGACAGAGCGATGGGGCGAGAGAGAGAGGGAGAGAGGGAGGGGCGGGGGAGAGAGAGAGAGAGAGAGAGAGGGGGGGACAAGGTAGAGAGAGGGACGGAGCGAGAGAGAAAGAGAAAGGGGAGGCGAAAGAGAGTGCAAGGGGGACGAGAGAGAGGGAGGGAGGTGGCGAGAGAGAGAGAGAGGGAAGGGGCGAGCAAGAGATGGAGCGGGGGTGAAAGAGGGGGGGCGAGAGAGAAAAATGGAGATGGTCGAGAGAGACAGAACGACAGGGCGAGAGAGAGAGGGGGGAGAGAGAGACAGGGAGGGGGGAAAGAGAGAGAGCGAGGGGCGAGAGTGAGACGGAGGGGGTGAGAGAGAGGGAGGGGAGACGAGAGAGAGAGAGGGAAGGGGCGAGCAAGAGATGGAGTGGGGTGAAAGCGGGGTCGAGAGAGAAAAATGGAGAGGATCGAGAGAGGCAGACCGACAGGGCGAGAGAGAGAGAGAGAGGGGGGAGAGAGAGAGAGAGGGAGGGGGGAAAGAGAGAGAGCCAGGGGGCGAGATAGAGGGAGGGAAGGGGTGAGAGAGAGAGAGAGAGAGGGGGAAGGAGTGAGACAGAGGGGGTGTGAGAGAGAGGGAGGGGAGACGAGAGAGAGGGAGGGAAGGGGGAGAGACAGAGGGAGGGGGCAAGATAGAAAGAGAGGGAGGGGGCGACAGAGAGAGAGAGGGAGGGGTGGAGAGAGAAAGGGAAAGGGGAGGCAAGAGAGAGTGCGAAGGGGATAAGAGAGAGGAAGGGAGGGGGTGAGAGAGAGGGTGGGAGGGGGCGAGAGAGAGATGGAGTAGTGCGAGAGAGAGAGGGAGGGGGCTAGAGAGAAAGATGGAGGGGGTGAGAGAGAGGGAGGAGAGGCAAGAAAGAGGGGGGTGCGAGAGACAGAGGGAGGGGGCGACAGAGAGAGAGAGCGAGAGAGAGAGAGAGAGAGGCAAGGTAGAGAGAGGGACGGAGTGAGAGAGAAAGAGAAAGGGCAGGTGAAAGAGAGTGCGAGAGGGACGAGAGAGAGGGAGGGAGGTGGCGAGAGAGAGAGGGAGGGGCCAAGCGAGAGATGGAGGGGTGCGAGAGAGAGGGAGGGTGAGAGAGAAAAATGGAGGGGGGCGAGAGAGACAGACCGACAGGGGGAGAGAGGGAGGGGGGAAAGAGAGAGCGAGGGGCGAGAGAGAGGGAGGGAGGGGGCGAGAGAGAGAGGGAGGGGACGAGAGAGAGAGAGGGAGGAGCAAGAGAGAAAGATGGAGGGGTGCGAGAGAGACAGAGCGACGGGGGGAGAGAGAGAGGGAGAGAGAGAAATGGAGGGGCGGGAGAGAGAGAAGGAGGGAGGGGTGTGAAAGAGTGGGGGGCGAGAGAGGAAAATGGAGAGGGTCGAGAGAGACAGACCGACAGGGCGAGAGAGAGTGAGGGGGGGAGAGAGAGAGAGGGAGGGGGGAAAGAGAGAGAGCGAGGGGGCGAGAGAGAGGGAGGGAAGGGGTGAGAGAGAGAGAGAGAGGGAGGGGGGAGAGAGAGGGAGCGGGCAAGCGAGAGAGAGAGGAAGGGGGCGAGAGAGAGGGAGGGGACGAGAGAAAGAGAAAGACGGAGGGGACGAGAGAGACAGAGTGACGGGGCTAGAAAGAGAGAGGGGGAGAGAGGGGGGAGGGGGGCGAGAGAGAGAGAGCGAGGGGGCGAGAGACAGGGAGGGAATGGGCGAGAGAGAGAGAGGGAGGGGTGAGAGAGAGGGAGGGGGCAAGAGAGAGAGGGAGGAGGAAGAGAGGGAGGGGGCGAGACAGAGAGGGAGGGGCGAGAGAGAGAGGGAGGGGGCGGTAGAGAGAGGGACAGGGGCGGGAGAGAGGGAGGAGGAGGGGACGTGAGAGAGAGGGAGGGAGGGGGCGACAGTCAGAGGGCGAGAGGGAGGCGGGTGAGAGAGAGAGGGACGGGGGCAGGAGAGAGAGAGTGAAGGGGCAAGAGAGAGATATGGAGGGGGCGAGAGAGAGAGAGGGAGAGGGCGAGAGAGAGAGAGGAGGGGCGAGAGAGAGTGAGGGAGGGGGGGGTGAGAAAGAGAGAAGGGGCGAGAAAGACGGGGGGCGGGAGAGAGGGAGGGAGGTGGCGAGAGAGAGGGGGGGGTGAGAAAGAGAGGAAGGGGCGAGAGAGAAAGACGGAGGGGGGGCGGGAGAGACAGAGCGACGGAGCAAGAGAGAGAGAGGGTGGGAGAGAGAGGGAGGGGGCGAGAGAGAGAAAGATGGAGGGGGCAAGAGAGAGGGGGGAGTGGGCGAGAGAGAGAGGGGGAGGGGGCAAGTGAGAGATGGAGGGGTGCGAGAGAGAGAGGGAGGGGGAGAGACAGTGTGTGGGAGGGGGCGGAAGAGAAGGGGAGGCGAGAAAGAGAGGAAGGGGGCGAGAGAGAGAGGGCGGGGCGAGAGAGAGATGGAGAGGGCAAGAGTGTGAGAAAGACGGAGGGGGCGAGAGAGACAGAGTGACGAGGCAAGAGAGAGTGGGAGAGAGAGAGAGCGAGGGAGTGGGCGAGAGAGGTAGAGGAAGGGGCCAGAGAGAGAGAGAGAGAAGGGGTGAGAGAGAGAGAAGGAGGGGGCACGAGAGAGAGACAGAGAGAGAGAGAGAGGGAGGGGGCAAGAGAGTGAGAGGGAAGAGGCGAGAGACAGAGAGAGGGAGGGGGCGAGAGAGAGAGGGGGAGGGGGTGTGTGAGAGAGAGGGAGGGGGATGAGAGAGAGGGATGGGGGGCGAGAGAGAGAGAAAGCATACGAGAGAGAGAGGAAGGGGTGAGAGAGAGAGGGGGAGGGGGTGGGCGAGAGAGAGAGGGGGGCAAGAGAGAGAGAGGGAGGGGGCAGAGAGAGAGGGAGGGGGTCAGTGAAATAGGGAGGGGGCAGAGAGAAAGGGAGGGGGCAGAGAGAGAGGGAGGGGCGAGAGCGAGGGTGGGGGACGAGAGAGAAAGGGGAGGGGGATGAGTACGAGGGAGGAAGGGGGCGAGAGGGAGACAGAGAGAAAGGGGGAGCGAGAGAGTGAGGGAGGGGGCGAGGGGGTCGAGAGAGAGAGAAATTGGGAGGAAGAGAGAGGGGAGGGAGAGAGAGGGGGGTATAAGAGAGAGGGGGTGAGAGAGAGAGAGGGAGGGTGAAAGAGAGATAGGGAGAGGGTGCGAGAGAGAGGGAGGGATGAGAGAGAGAGAGAGAGAGATACGGAGGGGGCGAGAGAGAGAGAGGGAGAGGGTGAGAGAAAAAGGGAGAGGGGCGTGAAAGAGAGGGAGTGGGACAAGAGAGAGAGAAGGAGGGGGTGTGTGTGAGAGAGAGAGGGAGGGGGTGAGAGAAACAAAGGGAGGGGGTGAGAGAGAGGGGGTGAGAGAGAGGGAGGGGGACGAGAGGGAGGGGGATGGGGATGAGAGTCGGGGGAGGGGGTTGAGAGAGAGGCAGGGAGTGGGGGCAAGAGAGAGAGGGAGGTGGATGAGAGGGAGGGAGGGTGACGAGAAAGAGGAAGGGGACGAGAGATAGAGAGGGAGAGGGTGAGAGAGAGAGAGGGAGGGGGTGAAAGAGAGAGATAGGGGGCGAGAGAGAGGTGGAGTGGGGCGAGAGAGACGGAGGAGGGGTGCGAGAGAGACAGTGGGATAGAAAGAGAAAGGGGGCGAGAGAGAGAGAGGGATGGGGCGAGAGAGAGAAGGAGGAGGTGAGAGAGAAAGGGAGGGAGGGGGCAAGAGAGAGAGAGAGGAAGGGGTCCGAGAGAGATGGAGGGGAGGCGAGAGAGAGAGAGAGAGAGAGAGAGCGAGAGACAGAGGGAGTGGGCGAGAGAGAGAGTGGGGGGAAACAGAAAGAGAAAGGGGAGGCGAGAGAGTGTGAGTGCGACAAGAGAGAGGGAGGGAGTGCTGAGAGAGAGGGAGGAGGGGGCGGGAGAGAGAGAGAAGGGGCGAGAGAGAGAGTGGGGGGCGAGAGCGAGTGGGGGAGGGGACAAGAGAGAGAGAGAAAAAGTGGGTGGGAGAGAGAGAGAAAGGGGAAGCGAGAGAGAGAGGGAGGGGGTGAGAGAGAGGGGGCGAGAGAGATAGAGAAAATGGGGCGAGAGAGAGTGAGTGAGGGATGAGAGAGAAAGAGATAGGGGTTGAGAGAGAGTGGGAGGGGGCAAGAGAGAGGGTGGGAGGGGTGAGAGGGAGAGGGAGGCAGGGGGCAAGATATAGAGAGGGATGGGGGCGAGAGAGAGGGGTATTGAGAGAGAGTGAGGGGGACGAGAGACAGAAGGAGGGGCACGAGAAAGAAGGAGGGATACAAGGGAGCGGGAGGGGACGAGAGAGAGGGAACAGCGGTGAGAGAGAGAGAGAGGGGCGAGAGAGAAAGGGAGAGGGGCGAGAAAGAGAGGGAGTGGGAAGAGAGAGAGAGAGAGAGGGCGCGGGGCGAGGGAGAGAGAGGGAGGAGCAAGAGAGAAAGAGAAAGGGGAGGTGAGAGAGAGTGCGAGGGGGACGAGAGAGAGGGAGGGGGCGAGAGAGAGAGAGGGATGGGGGCGACAGAGAGAGTGAGAAGGAGGGGGTGAGAGAGAAAGGAAGGGAGGGGGCAAGAGAGAGGGAGGGAGGGGGGCAAGAGAGAGAGGGAGGTGGATGAGAAAGAGGGAGGGGAGGCGAGAGAGAGAGAGAGGGAGGTGGACGAGATAGAGGGAGGGACAATGCCCAGCTCTACCTCCCCATCATCCCTCTTCATTACTCCACTGTTACTCAGTTATCAAACCGCTTAGCTCCCGCCCACGACTCGATTAGCAGCAATTTCCTCCAAAGAAACATTGTAATGGTTAAACCCACTGCCTTCAGGTGCTATGACAAAAACCTTTCCCTTACTCCTGGGCCCCTCCCTCTCACTGGGAAATGCCTGAAGAAGCACTACACTCTTCACAATATTGTTGTCATATCTGACCCCAAGGTGACATTCTGATCAAATATCTACAAATCACAGACACCAGGAATTCCAGTCTCTACAATGTTGCTTGTCTCCACCTCATCTCAGCTCCAATGCTGCAGAAACCCGTTATCCGTGTATGTGTTGCCTTAAACTTGACAAATCCAAAACAGAACCTTTGATTTCATGACTGACACAGAATCTGATCCAAGACTCCCCTCTCAGTATTTACCATCAGACACAATCTCACAGTATTTATTCTGTAAAGCCCCTTAGGAATCCCATATGTTTCAATGAGATCACTTCTCATTCTCCAGAATACAGTGAGTAAAGTCTCAATCTGTTCATCTTTTGCTTAAGAGACAATTCCTGCAAAACAGGGATCGTCTCAGTGATTCTTCCCTGAAATGCCTCCAATAAAGTGACATTTCCTTATATAAAGGGACCAAAACGGCTCCCATTACTCCAGGTATGGTGGTCTCACCAGCATTTCCTCACCTTCCTCTCAGGTATCTGCTCCAAAGTCTCATACTGAAAACCCTTGAAACAAAACATTCCAATCCCTTTCCTGATTCCCTGTTGTAACTGTGTGCGCGCTTTCTGTGTTTCCTGCACAATTACCCACACTCCCTTTGGGATGCAGCTTTCTCCAGTTTCCACCATGTGAACAATACTCGGTTCTTTATCTCCTCCAAAATAAACAACTTGCCATTTTCCCAAATTACACTCCATCTGGCAGCCTGTTGCCTGCTTCTTCTGTGCATCTCTCTCTCTTTTCACGGTCCTCTTAGATCTTTACAGGAGGTTTTCTCTCCCCCCGCACGACGCCCCCCCCCACTCCATTCTTCGAAACGTTTCCTGGAAGCACTGGGCAGTGGTAACCATGCAGAGTTGCTCTGTTTTTAGTGATACTCTGTGGAATGACTGGGATGAGCTTGCTGCTGATTGGTCAGAATGGAAACAACTTGCCCATCAAGCTGCATCAGCCTTTCACCCCCCATGTCTTATTGATGAGGCACAGCAGCAGCACGGTAGGAAAGAAAATGAAGCAAATCCTGCTCTCCGCATCTCACTGACTCTTGGAACATCCTGTCCTGTGTGTCAAAGATCTGCCTTGTTCACACAAATGAAGTCCCAAGGTGGAAACTCACAGAAACCCACATAGATTTCCCCCTGAATTGACTGCTGGTCTCCACAAGGGGTAATGTGTCCAGCCATCCTGGACCAGGAGGAGGGGATGGTGTGAGTTTCTAACCAGAACTGACAGTGATAGATTTTATCAACTTGTATTACAGGATATTACAGGTGGGCATTCAGATGGTCATCTCAGTCATCGTAACGCCAACCCCTGACAGAATTACTCAACTCATTAGGACCTGGATATTAGCATTGTGTGTTAGTATTGTATTCCATCTGAAACCCATTTGCTGCATAAAGGTCGTCTTTTGAATCTCAACCCTTCAATGTGTGTCCTGTAATCATTGTATAATGAGCTGATGGGTTTAAGGTTCATTATTATAACGTGTAACTTTTGTAAACCCCTCTGTCACAGTGCACCCACAATTTCCTCTGCTACTAGTAGAACAAACACAGTTTCCCCAAACCCCTGATTCCCCAGTGTCTGTTTGCTCTCTCTAAGGTACACATCAGGATTGTGTTGGAACATTCTCCACTTGCCTACATCAGTGCAGCCCCCAACAATATTAAAGAAAGTGAACATCCTCCAGGACAAAGCACTGTGCCTGAGTGGTATCCCATCTACCACCTTCAGCATTCCCTCTTCCCTCCCCACCCAACCCCCACCCCCACCGGTTACAGTGGTATCACTGTGAAAAATGTAAAGTCAGCATTTTTATACCAGACCATTAGGGCTGCTCTCTCATTAGGGAGAGATGGCTGCTGGTGGTTTAACCTGAAGGTTACCACAACCGAGGCAAGCGGAGAGGTTGAGAAGGAGAGTCCATCTATTGTGGATTGATATTCTCTATGTATCAGCAACACCTATATCATACCAATTAATCATGTAAAAAAAAAATCCAAAACACTCTACTAATGTCTCCCATTCCTTGAACCATCCTGGTAAATCTCCTGTGCCCCGTCTCAGGGACCCTGCCATCCTTCACAATGTGTGGGTGATCTATGATTTGCACAGACTCAGCTGATCTGTGTTCCTGCGGGTGATGTCATCATTGAGCAACAGATGAACTAAATCTCACTTTCTCTAAGAGGGGAGACACAGAAGTCCCAATAGCATTTAAGACATATTTCGGTGCATACTTGATAAGCCAAGACAGGAAACGCAATGGACCAAGTGTTGGGAAATGGATTAAGATAGTTAGGAGGTGGTTTTGTTTACTGGCACAGACTGAATGGCCCACATAACCTTTTTCTGTGCTGTAAACCTCTAGACACTTAATATAGGAATTTGGTAGGCCACGTTTGAAATCAGGTCAGATAAGGTGATATTAGAAAAGGACTGGCCACACTACCATACATCAGGAGCGTTTCAGAACTGACAGCCAGACTACTGCGACCCCTAGGACTCATAACGGCACACAAACCAACAGCCACGCTCAGACAACAACTTACTAGAACAAAGGAGCCAATACCCAACATGAGCAAAACTAATGTAGTTTATAAAATACCATGCAAGGACTGCACAAAACACTATATAGGACAAACAGGAAGACAGCTAACAATCCGCATACATGAACACCAACTAGCCACGAAACGACACGACCAGCTATCCCTAGTAGCCACACACTCAGACAACAAGCAACATGAATTCGACTGGGAAAACACTACTATCATAGGGCAAGCCAGACAGAGAACAGCCAGGGAATTCCTAAAGGCATGGCATTCATCCACAAACTCCATCAACAGACACATCGACCTGGATCCAATATACCAACCACTACAGCGGACAGCTGAAACTGACACCCAGAAGCGGCAAGGACAGGCCACTATAAATGCCAGAAAAACATCAAAGAAGCGCTTCGCAGGAGGCTCCAGAGCACTGATGATGTCTCCTAGCCAGGGGACGAAACGTTTGCAACAAAAACTTCCAGCTCGGCGAACAGAATCACTACAACAAGCACCTGAGCTACAAATCTTCGCACAAACTTTGAATATTAGAATAAAATACACATGATTGGTCAATATGTTTGGGAGGAAAGTGAGATGGAGAGGTTTAGCAGGAAATTCTGGAGCTCAGTGCAGGAATCTGAAAGGACGGTCATCAAGTGAGAAATAAAAATGAGGTATCCCAAAGGCTGGAATCAAAGAAAGGCACATGTAGCTGAGCTTTGAGAGACTGGAGGGGATTACAGTTAGGAAGGGTTCTGGGGCTGTCGAGGAATTATTACAGATAAGTAAGAGTGGTGAGGCTGGATGAGGTGACAGTGATAGGGAGAGTTGTGAAGAGGGAGGAATGTAGAGCTAGCAAGAATTAGAGTCGTAATGTTATATAACACGGAAACAGGCCCTCTGGTCCAATCAATCCATGTCGACCATAATTCCAAACTGAGTTAATCTCACCTGCTTCCCATTGGTCCACATGCATCCAAACATTTCCTAGTATTTACCTGTCCAAATGACTGCCTCGTAGAATCACTGCAGTGCGGAAACAGGCCATTTAGAGTCAGAGTCATAGAGATGTATATCACGGAAGCAGACCCTTCAGTCCAACACATCCATGCTGAACAGATATCCCAACCCAATCTAGTCCCACCCGCCCGCACCCGACCCATATCCCTCCAAATACTTCCTATTTATATATCCATCCAGATGCCTCTTAAATGTTGCAATTGTAGCAGCCTCCACCACTTCCTCTGCCAGCTCATTCCATGCACATACCACCTTCTGTGTGAAAAAGTTGCCCCTTCAGTCTCTTTTACATGTTTCCCCTCTCACCCTAAAACTTTGCCCTCTAGTCCTGGACTCCCCGACTCCAGGGAAAAGACTTTGCCTGTTTACCCTATTCATGTCCCTCATAATTTTGTAAACCTCTATAAGGTCACCGCTCAGCATCTGACGCTCCAGGGAAAACAGCCTCTCTCTGTAGCTCAAATTCTCCAATCCTGGCAACATCCTTGTAAATCTTTTCAGAACCATTTCAAGCTTCACAACATCTTTCCGATAGGAAGGAGACCAGAATTGCACGCAATATTCCAACAGTGGCGTAAACAATGTCGCAACATGACCACCCAATTCCTGTACTCGGTACTCTGCCCAATAAAGGAAAGTATACAAAACGCCTTCTTCACTATCCTATCTACCTGCGACTCCAAGGTGCTATGAACCTGCACCCAAGGTCTCTTTGTTCAGCAACACCTCCTAGGACATTACCATTAAGTGTATAAGTCCTGCTAAGACTTGCTTTCCCAAACTGCAGCACCTCACATTTATCTGAATTAGACTCTATCTGCCACTTCTAAGTCCATTGGTCCATCTGGTACAGATCCTGTTGTAATCTGAGATAACCCTCTTCGCTGTCCACTACACCTCCAATTTTGGAATCATCTGCAAACTTACTGACTGTACCTCTTATGCTCACATCCAAATCATTTATGTAAATGAGAAAAAGTAGAGGGCCCAGCACCGATCCTTGTGGCATTCCAATCGTCATTACCCGACAAATCCACCCAGACCCATTCACCTACATTTACTCCACACTAATGCAACAAAACATATACACCCTGGAACAGTGTGGGCAATTTAACATGACCAGCTTACTTGTGGGAAGATACCCACACAGACACGGGGAGAATGTGCAAAGTCCACACAGACAGTCGCTGGAGACTGGAATTGAACCCGAGTCCCTGGCGCTATGATGCGGTAGTGTGAACCACTGAGCCACTGTACTCCACAGCAGTTGCAATTGCATTCACAGCTCCAACACCTCTGGAGGTTCATTCATTATTTTAACCAACCCAGAGTAAAAAATTAATAAAAATTCCCAAATGTCTTTTTAAAGCCTTTTCTCCCCTAACCTGTAAAATTATGAAGCCCTCTCTTGAATCACATCCCCTCTTGGAATGGACACCTGCTGTTCACATTACCTCAAACGCCTCATGAATTTATAAACCTCTAATAAGTTCACCCTTCAATCTCCTACATTCCATTGAAAAAAGACCCAGCTTATCCAGCCTCTCCTTATAACTGAAACCAACCATTACCATCGCCATCCTGGGAAATCTCTTTTGAACCCGCTCCAAGTTAATGATATCCTTCCTATAACAGCACAACCAGAACTAGGCACAGTATTCCAAAAGAGGCCTCCCCAACATCCTGTACAGCCTCAACATAATGTCCCAATTCCTGTACTCAAATGTCTGAGCAATAAAGGCAAATATGCTACGCACCTGCCTAACCACCCTGGCTACATGTGACACAAACTTCAAAGCCCTGAAACCCTAGGTCACTTTGTTCTATATCACTTCTCAAGGCCCGAATTTTAAGTCCTGTCCTTGTTTGTTTAATGAAAATGTAGTATCTTGCATTTATTCAGATTAAACTCCATCTGTCACTGTTCAGCCATCCACCCAATTGATCAAGACCCCTTTGGAATCGTACATAATCTTTGTTGCTGTCCACATTAACACCACTTTTAGGGTCATCCGCAAACTTACAAACCAAACTTCCTATTTTCTCATTGAAATCATTGTTATGAATGGCAAACAAAAGTGGACCCAGCACTGATCCCTGGGGAACACCGCTGGTCACAGGCCTTGAGTCTGAAAAAAACAACCCTCCACTATTACTCTCTCGACTATTGTTTCAATGCTGACTGTCAGTAATCATTCCACATCGCACCAAATACTGGTAAATTCTGTTCTTCAGAATCACCTGCAGCAACTTACCCATCACTGAAGTCAGACTCTGAGGCCTGTTGTTCCCAGGCATCCCCTTATATCCCTTCACAGACAAAGGTACAACATTAGCCACTCTCCAGTCATCAGACACCTCACCCATCATTATTGATTATACAAATATCCCACCCAAAACGTTCCATTACTATCACTTCAGTCACTTGCCCTGTCTTATTATCCCAGGAATAAGTCATGATTTCTCCTTCTCTGATAAAAAAAAACATTTACATATTGATAAAGAAAATATTCTTGAACTCATTTAACAAATTCTTCACCAACTAAATCTTTCACATTATATTAGTCCCAGTCATTGTTCAGAAAATTGAATTACCTACTATTAGAACCTTATTATTCTGCTGTATACCTGTGATCTCTTTGTACATTATTCCTCAGGTTGCCTCTGGTTATTGCAGCGTCTATAGGGCCATCGAACAAGGTGACGTTTGTTCATTTGAAAACCTCTGTTAGCACAACTTTTCAAAATAAGGCTGTCCGCCACAATTTCAAGTTTTCCTTATGTGTTCATACAGAGGATGTGGGTATTACTGACCAGGCCAACATTCATTGCCTATCCCCAATTACCCAGAGGGCAGTGAGAGTCAACCGCATTGCTGTGGGTCTGGAGTCACGTGCAGGCCAGACCGGGTAACGATGGCAGTTTCCTTCCCTTAAGAAGTTTAGTCAATCAAATGAGTTTTTCCATAACAATCGACAATGGTTTCATGGCCACCATTAGAGTTTTCATTCCAGATTTTATTGAATTGAATTGCCGACATTTGCCATGGTGGGATTTAAATCCTAGTCCCCAGAACATTATCTGGGTCTCCAGATTACTCCTCCAGTGACAATACCTCATCGGCGATTGCTTCCCCTTCTAGTAATGTTAAAAAATGAAAGCTCTCCTTCTACGCTTGTAGTTTAAGGAAATGAACTGAGACATCTCCAAAGACTTCTTCAAAAGGAAACAAATCATACTTTTTTGAGTTTTTAAAAACATTTTCGAGATAAATGAACAAGAAATTAATTAAATAAAAGGTCTGAAACCACAGACATGTATGTTCTGAGGCTGGAGGGGGATCACAGAGATAGCTTTGTCTGGAGCTTACTTAAGATGTTACCTATTATGGTGACGACATCTCTGAACATGGACCTTCCAGCTCAGCATGCAAACCTACATCCAAAACCCCAATCTCAGCTACTAATCTTCTCAGAGCTCATTAGGAAGGGTTGTGAGGCTGGAAGCAAATCCCAGTGAATAAAATGGAGCAGGGAACTCTCCCAGCTGTCTGGCTGTGAAGATATTAACCTCCCTGGAAATCGGACAGAAAAGTGAAACAAACAATGAAATTTCACAGCTGACCTCAGAAATACCTCACTCTCCAATGACTCACATCTGGGGATCAACTCAGTGGGTTTCATTCTCTTCAAAGATAAATCTTTGTTTTATTTTCATAAATCTACAATAGTGAGTAAGGTGAGGGTTTCATTTTAATATGTCTTACGGTCTGTTTATTAGTTTTTGTAAATATAAAACATTGGTATTAAGTTATTCTAGGGCAGTATTCTGTTGAACAGTAAGACTGTGCCTTTGTCTGGGTCTGTGAAATGTTAATTTACAGAAATAGCCATTCTTTGAGTGATGTGCCCTTCCTTCCTGATGTGGGAGATTAGGGAGCATTTCAATGATTCTGATGATGATGTCTGCAGGAAGTGTGGTTGCAGATCCTATCGATCGTGTAGATTTGTTGGAGTGACAGCTAAAGGCAGTGAGGAATTCAAAGGAGCTAGGAAGAGTGATCGGTGACAGTTTCAGGTAGAAAAACTGCTGATACAATCAGGTAGATGGGTTACCTCCAGGAAAGGTAAGAGAGAGAGGCAGGTAGTGCAGGAGTCTCTTTTGTCTATTCCCACTCTCAAACAAATATACTGCTTTGGAAAATGTAGGGGGTCAGACACTCAGGGGAATGTAGCAGTTGCAGCCAAGCTACTGGTGCTGAGACTGGCTCTAACGTAATGTGAAGTATATCCAGTTCCACGTGATCGATGGTGATAGGGGACTCTCTCGTCAGGGGCACATACTACAGTTTCTGCAGCAGACAGTGAGACATCAGAATGGGGTGGTACTTCCTTGGTGCCAAGGTCAAGGGTGTCCGCAGAGGGTGCAGAACATTCTCAAAGGGGAGAATAACCCTGTGAGGGGACGCCGTTGTACATTGGTACCAATGACATAGGAATAGAAAACGATGATGCCCTGATGAGAGGACATGGGAAGTTAGGCTGGAGGGTAAAAAATAGGTCATCTAGGACAGTTATATCTGGATTCTCTCTGTGCCACATGCTGATGAGAGTAGGAATAGCAGGATAGAGCAGATAAATGCGTGGCAAAGCATCTGGTGTAGGGGAGAAGGATTCACATTTTTGGGTCATTAGATCTCTTGTTGGGTAGGGTTGATCCACATGAGAAGGATGGATTGTACCTACGTTGGAAGGGAAGATTTGTTAGTGCTACTCGGGAGGCATTAAACCGGTGAGGGAGTGGAGGGTAAGCCCAAAGTGACTGGAAGGAAAGAGTTAAGTCGAAGGCTGGTACAGTTCAAAAGTCAAACATTCAAGACAGGCAAGGGCAAGGCACAGAATGAGGTAGGATTGAGCAAATACACTGCATTTATTTCAGTGCAAGAGGCCTGACAGGTCAGGCAGGTGGACTCAGGGTATGGTTTTGAACATAGCACTGGGATATTATGGCAATAACAGAGGTATCACTCTGAGATGGATAGACTAGCAGCTTAATGTTCCAGGTTATAGATTGTATAATAAGGATAGAAAGGGGGTAATAGAGCAGGGGGAGTGGTGGTTTTGATGAGGGATAACATTATGGCTGGGCTTCAGGAGGGTATTCCTGGGAGTATATCCAGGGAACTGAGAAATTAGAAATGAATGATCACTTCTTAGGATTGTACTATCGACACCCACCCCCTTCCCCAATAATCAGCGGGGAATTGAGAAGCAAATATCCGAGGAGATCACTGTTATCTGTAAGAATAGTATGGCTGTACACAAGACGTGACATTTATTTTGCTTTGTTCATTCACAGGATGAGGGTGTCACTGGCTGGGCCCAGGGGGCAGTTAAGAGTCGACCATATTGCTGTGGGTCTGGAGTGACTTGTAGGCCAGACCAGGTAAGGATGGAAGATTCCTTCCCTAAAGGATATTAGTGATCCAGGTGGGTTTTTTTTTCCAACAATTGACAGTGGATTCACTGTCGTCACTAGATTCCTAATTGCAGATTTTGATTGAATTCACATTCCACTATCTGCCGTGACTGGATTCAAACCCAGGTCCCCCGATGGTTATCTGGGTCTCTGGATTAACTGGCTAGCAATAATATCACAAGGCCATCACCGCCTCTTCTCTTGGGAAATGAGGCAGGGTGAGTGACTGAGGTATCAGTGGGGCAGCACATCAGCACCAAAGATCCCACAGTATTGTGACTCAGTGGTTAGCATTGCTGCCTCAGCACCAGGGACCTGGGTTTGATTCCAGCCTCAGGATACTATTTGTGAGGAATTTGCACATTCTCCCAGTGTCTGCCTGTGTATCCTCACACACTCCAAAGGTGTGCAGATTCGCTGCATTACCCATGTTAGTTTGCCCAAGGTATCCAGATGCAGTAGGTGAGCTGTTTGGATGTGAAGGAAAATCTCTGCCTGGTGTGAAATGATCCTTTGGGGCATTGGACAGAGGTGAGGTGGGGAGGTGTGGGGGCATATTTTACATCTTCCCTGGCAGTAAGGGAGGGTGAAGGGTTGGTTGGTGGTGGGTGGGGGCAGACCTAATGAGGGCATCACGGCAGAGACTGGTCTCTGCAGAACACAGATAGGGCTGGGGAGGGAAATATGTCCCTGGTGGTGGGATCTGACGAGGTAACAGAAATGGCAGAGATTAATGGGCTGTATCTGGAGATAAGTGGGGTGGCAGGTGGGGACCAGAGGATTATATTCTTATTGAAGTTGGGAGGGGTGGTATACAGGCAAAGATGCAGGAAGTTAAGGATATGCGTTGGAGGGCATTGCTGATCAAGTGTGACGGAAATTGTGGTCCTTGAAATAGGAAAATGTTCTGGGATGTCCCGGAGTTCAATTGCTTTTCCGGGCAGCTGATATGGCAGAGGCGGAGGAATTGGCAGCCCAGTTTTTTCTGGACTATACTCGAGGGAAATCGGGAGGGCCAAAAGGGGACATTACATAACTTCAGGAAATGGTTTAAGGATAATCCAAAGAAATTCTACAAAGACATCACAGATAAAAGAATAACCAGACAGAGAACAGGACCCCTTAAAGATCAACAAGGCCATCTGTGGAACAACAGGAGGTGGGAGAGATACTTTACTATTCTAGTACTTCAACCCGTTTTTTCTTACTGGAGAAGGATATGGAAAGTAATGATTTTCCAGAAATAAACAGTGATAACTTTAGAAGTATCCATGTTACAGAGGAGGTGGTACTGGATGGCTCAAATCCCATCAAGGTGGATAAATCCCTGGGTCCTGAGCAGGTGCATCCCAGAAATTTGTGGCAAGCTAGGGAAGTAATCGCTGGGCCCCTCCCTGAGATATTTACATCATCGTTTGCGACAGGTGAAGTGCAGGAAGACGGGTGTCATTATTTTTAAAAATTGGTGGTAAGGAAAGGCCAAGGAACAAGAGAACAGTGAGCCTGAAGTCAGTGCCAGGCAAGGTTTTGGAAGGGGTTCTGAGGGACAGGATGTACATGTATTTGGAAAGACAAGTAATTATTAGGGATAGTCAACATGGCTTTGTGCATGGGAAATTGTCTCTCTAACCTGATTGAGTTTTTTTTTGAACAAGTGCTAGGAAGATTGATGAATTCAGACTGTGGACGTTGTCTACATGGGCATCGAACAAGGTTCCACATAGCAGACTGGTTAGCAAGGTTAGATAACATGGAATGCTGGGAGAGCAAGCCATTGGGAAACAAAACTGGCTTGAAGGTAGGATACAGAGTTGGATGGAGGGTTGCTTTGTGGACTGGAGACCTGTAAACAGCAGTGTGCTGCAGGAATGAATATTGGGTCCTTAATAAATGACTTGGATGTGAATATATGAGGTGGGTTTACAGAAGACACCAAAATTGTAGGTGTAGTGAACAGTGAAGAAGGTTAGTTCAGAATACAACAGGATCTTGATCAGATGGGCCAATGGAACAAGGAATGGCAGACGGAGTTCAATTTAGAGGAATGTGAGTTGTTGAATTTTGGAAAGGCAAATCAGGGCAGGACTTATGCACTTAAGGTGAGGCCCTGGGGAGTGTTGCTGAACAAAGAGACCATTGTTATAAGTGAATTCTGTCTAGGTATTCTAAATCTCCGGAGAATAGTCCCTGACACTCGGCTAACTATTCTACACTAGGGCTATGGTTCAGATCAACCGAGTTCTGCCTCCACACTCTGCCGACCGCGGACTGTCCTTTAACCCTTGACTTCAAGGGAGACTGTCCACAAGGTCCCGTCCTAGGAGGCGAACTCCAAGCTGACAGCACCAGCCCTCATCCCCTCCGGCTACCGCTTTTCCCGTGGCAAATCGAAATGCTGCGAGACACACAAATGAGCAATTGATGTTTATTTCAAACTTGCAAGTTTGGGCGGCTTCCAAAAGGAGCTTCGGAAGAATTGCGACGGAAGATTTTACAGCACTAATAGTTATACATTATTTTTACATGTAAAAATATTAGTGATAATTCCATTGGTTAAAACATCTCACGCTATACATTTTTCTTACATTCAAAATTATTAATGACAATTCCATTGGTTAAAACATTTCACGCTTTTCTCTGCCAATTCTTTAATTAAATGTTATATTATTTTAACAATTTTGCTGAATTAAATGTTATATTGTTTTTAACAATTCTGCTGGTTAAAGCATTTATCTGCTAAAGCATTCCTTGGTATCTTGCCTAAGGTTACCATGTTCCTGACATAACAGAGGTGACTTCTGGTTCATGTTCTCATGTGGCCTAGTTGCTCATAATTAGCCTTTACTTATTAAACCTCAGTTTTAATACAGAAATTACCTTACCCATACCAAAAGAAAGTGTGTGGTGTGAGTGTGTGCGTGTGTATGTGAGAATGTGTGACTCCTGTAAAAGAGAGAGAGTGTGTGAAACTGCAGAAATTACATTACCCATATCAATTCCCCCTGTCTTTTTATACAGTCTGTAATTTCTGCAGCATAATCATGGCCTCTCTATCCCAATCAGCCTCAGGATCATCAGCATCAGTCTGTAGGTGAATGCCCACTACTGTATGCGGGTCGTGCTTCATCAGGGCCGTTTCAATAAGGCGGGTAATCAGGCCCCGTAGACAGGGAATTATACAACAGCCCAAAGCGATTAAGACCCCTGTTACCACTAGAAGTGTAACCATTACTGAGACCATCACCCCCTTCCATTTACCGAACCACCGCTCTAGCCAGCCAGTCCAATCAGTATTAACTCCTGAATTTTCAGCTATTTCCTCTGCCAGTGACTGAAGTCCCTCCAAGGTACGGGTGACCGAGCCATCAGGGGCTGCATTGTTAGGAATAAAAGTGCAACATTGAGAGCCGATCATGGCACAAACACCCCCCTTTTCAGCCAGGAGCATATCTAAGGCCAATCTATTTTCCCAAGTCATACGACTGGTAGCATCCAGTTGTTCCACCAGCCCCTTGACTGCATCTCTAGTATGGTTAATAAATCGTGTATAATAAATGTAGTTTATCCAATCGACATTCTTGTTTATAGTGACCCACCAGAACAGGGACGACTCAAAGCCTGCTGCAATTTAGTTACGAGCTTTGAACTCATCAGGCACCCCCCTAGGGACCCCTATTGAGTCAAGATAAATCTTATCATCAAAAGAAGTGGGCAACAGCGATCTCCTATCCCTTCCCTTTCTTCCGACTATCTGTTCTCCCTCAAATGCCAAGGTGAATGGAATTGCCAATTGTACAATCGCACATATCCCCTTCCAATCTAGGGGCAGGGTGGGTCTCAGTAGTTTGCCTCCACAGTACCACCACAAATCCGCACGGGGAACATTTAAAGCTGAGTAGTTTCTTCCTTCCTCCGCTTCAGTAACGTTTTTAATTGCTGAACACAATCTCAGCTCCCCCAAATCGCTAGATCGACCTTGTCTATGCACACACGATGTATGGTTTCCAGCAGCAGCCGAAAATACAGGGGGAGCTTGTGTCTTTCGTTTCTCCAAAGGAGGGAACATCAAACATCAAAGACAGGGAGGTACAATTCGGATTATTCCATGCAGTCTCATCCTGAAATAGGGCTATCATACATTCCATGCACTGTTTGTTTCGCTCCCACCCGAGCGGAAAGGGAACCACCTGAGACACTGCCCTACCGGAGGCACATGCATAGCAATTGCTTTTGTTCAGGCTTTTTACAGTATATTTTACCCATTCAACCCAGGCATTTGCATCTCCGTATCCCATTTCTATTTCAAGAGTCTGTCTCAAGTCTTTTACCTCTATAATTTTTTAGTGATTTCGGATCAGTGGAAGGGGTTAAAGGTTGCAATTTAGAATCAAGGAATCACAAAGGCTGTCTCTGTCCGACGCCAATTCGAAAACAGCAGCCCACAAAACGCTTCCCATAGTTGGGACCCATTTTTACGGGGAAATGAGTCTTCAGAGGAAGCATTTTTAATGGTGAGATATATCGGATGACACTTCCTGTCAAAACAGTTTAGGGCTGGGCTAAAGGGGGCTCTATGGATAGTGATGCCAGGCGGTGGCTTTTGCGACCCAAACCTTGTGTTCGGTAGGGTGTGAAGAAATATCTTGGAGGAAAGATATTCCCTTTGAAACTCTACATCTGGGCATTCTACTAGGCTGCAAGCATTGACCTTTATAACTTGTGGAAATTCCGAAACAGAAATCATTAACACAACATCTGAAAAAGATATATGAGCAAAACTCAGAAGTAACAGGAATAGCAGCATAATTCTGACTAGTGCTAAGAACTTAAACAATATATCAAAGCACAAAACAAGGTTAAATAATCCCCGCGCTTGCGTCGCCACTGTATAATCAGTTACTCAAAGTCTGTTCAGTCTGAGTTTCAGTGGGTCACGTCTTGATTCGGCTGTCCAGACTCCTTTCTTAACTGGAGAGGGTACTGGCCCTTTGCCAGCATTTCTCCGCCGTTCAGTGGTGAGGAGTACTAGGAACGGGCCGTCCCACACAAATTCAAGAGTTTGCTGTTGCCAATGTTTGATCAAAACCCCTTCACCGGGTTCAATAGTGTGCACAGCGAAATCCAGAGGTGGTGTCTGAGTCAGGAGTCCCTGGTGAAGTAAACGAGAAACAGCGAAGCCCAGGGTCTCAACATATTTACATATACACATATCTCGTGACTCAAGCTCTAGGTGATAAACACTCAAACATTCATGCACTAACGAACAGATGACTTTCAGCCAGAAACACAACAAAATGTAATAGCTTATGTTCTCTCTCTGTAGGTCCTCTCACACAGCCGATCGCTCTCTCTCTCTCTCTCTCATACGGTGTTGGTCTCTCTGTCTATGTCTGCCTGTCACTGTCTCCTGTGTCTGCGCGTCAGAGCTCATAGCGACCTCCCCTCGACCACCAGGTCTTCAAGTGCTAACTCTTTTCCCCAACTATCTCCACTCCCAGTCTCCAGTACTGCTGCCTGGGCAGTCCCCATGTGGCAGATCTTCCCCCCCACTTTCCCGGAGGTCACTGCTCTACATATGGAACTGTTCAGGGTCTGTTGTCAGTAACATTTTTAATTATGTTTCCCATCCTTTCATCTTGCATCTTTAAAACTCCACTTCTCAGCGCAATACAGTCTACTTACTGTCTCAACGTCCTGAAACTCACTCTCAAGTTACCCATATTAATTCGCATCTGCTCTCAGAGTTTCTGTTCCCCCCTGCCTTATCGGCAGCCTATATACCTCATTTTCCTGAAGGTGAATACCACCCCTTATGTGAATTTGCAATTGTTCTAACTTATTACTACCTCGTCCTTAATCTCATGAATGGTCCTCCTTTCCCTCCTTAAGTTCTAATAAAATCATATCATGAAAGAAAATAACGTTAAGCATTCATAAAATTACAATCAAAAATAGCACACTGAATCAAATGACAAACAACAAGTTTCAAACATAAAACCATTAACAAACAGATGAATTCAAGCCAGAGCACAAAGTGTTAAACTGCTTGTTAGCTGAGAAGCCTTCTGCCAGATTCTCTCTCACAGACACCATGATAAAGCTTGCAGCATTTCTTACTTGCACTTTTCCACACAGATTTTCGCAGAGAATTTCACACAAAAAGATCCATACACAAACAGAAATTCTCACATCCACAGAGACTACTTTATTTTTCACAATCAAATTTACACACAGAGATCCTATCGGGGCCAGCCCATCTCTTTCACACATACATAAATATTCAGATTTAGATATCCGCCTTATTTATCCGACTCCTTTCCCTATTCACATTCCACTTCTCTTCACCACCCTTCCGCGACTTCCTTTTGTCCTTCATTCATCCTCCCGGGGGACTCACAGTCCTCCCTTACTACTGCTACCATTATCTTAGCCTTCCGTTCCTCCGCCATTATGTCTCTCTATACAAATACCTTCTGAACCTCCTGTAACAACTGCGACTCATTTCTACTGCTCCCGTCCTCTATCTTCTGTAACTTCTTCTGGATATCAGGCCATGCTTTTACCACGAAGTGAACCTTTACCATCCCTCATCCTATTTCCCCATCTGGGTCTATACCCGAACATTTCCTAACCAACTCCCTTAATCTGTGTAAGAACGCACAGGGAGACTCGTCCTTTCCCTGCCTCAGGTCAAAAACCTTGGCTAAATTTTGCTGTTTGGAGATGCAAGCTTGTATCTCTTGGATTATCAAATTTCGCAAGTCTGACGTATTATCCCTTCTATATTGTGGTGGTCCCAGTGAGGGTTCTGAAGGGGATATTTGTCCTCACCCCTAACCATCCCCCTCTCATGCCAAATTGTCCGGCAAGCTCAATACCGGCGCTGCTACTAGTTTTTTTTAAAAATCTCAATTAACACTTTCCCTATCCAGTATCCCCATATAAGTCTCCTTTCTCCCGCAGTAAATAGTATATTCAAAAATAGACATTAACTCAGCCCACATATACAGACCGGGCCTCAAAAATAAATTAATTTGTTCTGACAATCCTATCGGATTCTCAATCAGGACCGTCATTTCCTTCTAAATGTTCCGACCTCCCCACTGGTGAGGGGGTCATACACAAACCCAATCTCCTTGTCCCCTATCGGCACTTTAGTCGTTACGTTCTTCCTTTTTTTAAAGAAATATTGCAATGTTCCTAGCTTCTTATACCCTCAGACACCAATTTATTAATTCATGCTTGACTAACTTTAAAGCCTGTTCCTAACTTGTAAACATATTTATATATTTACGTCCATTTATTCAGTATTTAATATTTAAAATGTAAAATGCATACAGTTCCCAATTTTGAAATCACCCAGATTTAGTACCCTAATTTAGATCCAAAATTAGTTTTCTTATGTACTCCTGACCAATCATTTCTCAATTACAATACTTTAGGTCGTAAAATAATCAGAGCAGTCTTACAATAATTTGTCAATTCAAGTTAAAAAAAATTCTAATGGCCGAATCCAAGGTCTCAGATAATAACCATGGAAGTTATCGTCTTTTTTTTCGACAGCCGACTGTTGAACTAAAACTTCAACTGTACTTCACATATTGAAAAAAAATCATGTTAAGTTTACATAAAAATCACATTTAAAACAATCCTGGAACTCAAGCTCCAGTGAATAAAACTTCCTCATTCAATCACCAACAAACAAATGTGCATTCAAACCAAATCACAAAGGGTTAAATGTTTTGCTTGCTGTTCTCGCACTCTCTCTCTCTCTCTCTCTCTCTCTGCCGGTCTTACTGCAAGCTGCTGGTAAAAATAAACTTCAGTTGTCCCCCTTATACGGCTTCTATGTAAGGATAATAGAGACCATCCAGAAACGGGGTTCAACACTGTCAGTTTGTAACTAATCTCTTCCGCCCTCCACAATCTCTGTAGAATCTATCAGAGGGAATTTTCGGGGTTTCGTCTTCCCGTTCCTTTTTCGACCCGGAACATTGGCCACCCATGGTTGGTCTTCAGGCTAACCTGTTTTCTATACTCTGGTTACTTAGTCAACCCTTTTATCCCGGTTACCAAGTTAACCCTTAATTTCACGGTTACCTGTCACAACCACAGAGTTGACAAGGCAGTGTACACTTCTCAATTCCGCAAAAACCCCAAATACCAGAGAAGGTTCTTACCTTGATCCGTGCACGGAGTTGTCCGACTCAAGATAACACTTCAACCTGTTACATTATCAAAACTTCAACCTTTTACTTTATTATAAGCGCTTCCTATTCACATCGTTTGCTCAAATATCTGTGTGTGTCACAGTGTCCCGGAATCATTCAGAGCCTCCCGTGGGAGTTCTTTTTAGTATCCCGGACACGAGCCCCCAAATTTGTTATAAGTGAATTCTGTCGAGGTATTCTAAATCTCCGGAGAATAGTCCCTGACACTCGGCTAACTACTCTACACTAGGGCTATGGTTCAGATCAACCGAGTTCTGCCTCCACACTCTGCCGACCGCGGACTGTCCTTTAACCCTTGACTTCAAGGGAGACTGTCCACAAGGTCCCGTCCTAGGAGGCGAACTCCAAGCTGACAGCACCAGCCCTCATCCCCTCCGGCTACCGCTTTTCCCGTGGCAAATCGAAATGCTGCGAGACACACAAATGAGCAATTGATGTTTATTTCAAACTTGCAAGTTTGGGCGGCTTCCAAAAAAAAAGGGCTTCGGAAGAGTCGCGACGGAAGATTTTACAGCACTAATATTTATACATTATTTTTACATGTAAAAACATTAGTGATAATTCCATTGGTTAAAACATTTCACGCTTTTCTCTGCCAATTCTTTAATTCAATGTTATATTGTTTTTAACAATTCTGCTGGTTAAAGCATTTATCTGCTAAAGCATTCCTTGGTATCTTGCCCAAGGTTACCATGTTCCTGACATAACAGAGGTGACTTCTGGTTCATGTTCTCATGTGGCCTAGTTGCTCATAATTAGCCTTTACATATTAAACCTCAGTTTTAATACAGAAATCACCTTACCCATACCAAAAGAATGTGTGTGGTGTGTGTGTGTGTGTGTGAGTGTATGTGTGTGTGTGAGCGTGTGTGTGTGTGTGTGTGTGTGTTTGTGTGTGTGTGTGGTGTGAGTGTGTGTGTGTGTGTATGTGAGAATGCGTGACTCCTGCGTGAGAGAGAGAGTGTGTGAAACTGCAGAAATTACATTACCCATATCACAAGGAATAGGAAATTCGACGTTTCGGGCATAAGCCCTTCATCAGGAACCCGAAACGTCGAATTTCCTATTCCTTGGATGCTGCCTAACCAGCTGTGCTTTAACCAGCAACACATTTTCAACTGTCTTGTTACCGACACACAGAGCAACCTGCATCTCCCTCAACCAAACCCCTCGAATCCTGTTACCCCAGCCACCAACGGTGAATAAAATTCAAAGAACTGCAGATGGAGCAACGCAAGAATATAGGAATTTGGAATGGCGATAGGAAATTCAACTTTGGACTTATCCAAATTAAACACCATCTGCAGGGATAGCAATCTGCCCCATTTTCCAAGCTTATCAATATACAGCTTGTTTTTCCACCTAGTTTAGTACCATTTGTTAATTTAGTTGCTACACTCTGTCTCTCCTTCCAGGTCATTTGGATAGATTGCCAACAGTTGGGGTGGCATGCTGGCACAGTGGTTAGCACTGCTGCCTCACAACAACAGAGACCCATATTCAATTCCAGCCTCAGGCAACTGTCTGTGTGGAGTTTGCACATTCTCCTCGTGTCTTCGTGGGTTTCCTGCGGGTGCTCCAGTTTCCTCCCACAGTCCAAAGAGGTGCAGGTTAGGTGAATTGGCCATGCTAAATTACCCGTAGTGTTAGGTGTAGGGGAATGGGCCTGGGTGGGTTGCTCTTTGGAGGGTCGGTGTGCACTTGTTGGGCCGAAGGGCCTGTTTCCACACTGTAGGTAATCTAACCTATTCTAGAGTTTTGAGAACTGAGCCCTGCAGAAAGTCACTAGTTTCAGTTCGCCAGAGAAAGACTATTTATCCCAATGCTCTGCTTTCTGTCAGTCAGCCAATTCTCGATCCAAGTCAATTCTTTACCCTGAACGCGCGGGATCTAACCGTCTACATCCAGCACCTTGTCAAATGCCTTCTGAAATGTAGATGTGCAGCAGTTGCTGCATCCCAATAATCCACATTGTTGATTACATTCTCAAAGAACTCCAGCAGGTGTGTCAGGCACAACATGTCCTTCATAAAACCGTGCTGACGCGGGTCAATTGATCTTTGTTTTTCCAAATATTCAGTTATTTCCTACTTTAAGATTAACTGAAGGAACTTCCCCAATACAGAGGTTACATTCACCGGTCTATAGTTTGTGAATTTTTGCCTATCTCCTGTTTTGAATACGAGTGCCACATTATTAATTTTCAAATACTTCAACACAGTTCCAGAATCCAATGATTTTTTGAATATCGTAACTAACACATCCAGTACTTCTGCTGTTACCTCCTTTAATCCGATAGAGTGCAGGTCGACGGCCTGATCTGCCTTTAATCCCATCAATGTATTCAATATCTTCGTCCCCATCAGCGTACTCCCATCACGATCATTTGCACTTGTTGTAAATTTTGGGAAGAAATTATCTTCCACTGTGAAATGAGGAAATGCTGGTTTTGCCTCTGCCATGTCTGAGTTTCCCATTATTACCTCACCATTTTCATCCTCTAAAAGGCCAACATTTACTTTCAGTATTATTTACTTTTCGTCTACTCGGTGAAGTGTTCTTCATCAATTCTTATGTTTTCTCCTCATTTTCCTTCGTAACCATTGTGATTTTGTTTTTAGTAACTGCTGACATTTCAAGCGTTTTTCTTTCATTTGTTCATCGGATGAGAGCATCACTGGTTAGACAGCCCTCATTGTCCGTCCCGAATCGTCCAGAGGTCATATAAATGTCAATCAAATTTGTTTGGGTTTGAAGTCACATGTCGGTCAGAACAGGTAAGAATGGTGGTTTCCGTCCATAAAGGGCATTCATGAAACAAATGGGTTTTTCGAATAGTGAACAATGGATTCATTATCATCAATAAACTCTTAATTCCACCATCTGCCATGGCGACATTTGAACCTGAGTCCTCAGAACATTATCTGAATAAGCCGTCAGCGATAATACCACCAGGCCAGCACTTTCATGTTATTATTGACTTCCTTGTCAAGACATGGATCACTTTTCATTTTTTTTTAAAATTCCTCTTCCACTCAGGATTATACTTTAATGGAGGGGTTTTGCCTATTTCCCCGAGTAGTTGCCACTGTTTTTCAACTGTTTTACCCTTTAATCTTTTTGCCAAGCCCACTCAGTCCAATCCCTTCCTCAGGCCAATAAAGTTATCATTGCCCAACACTAAACCTCTCCAATGTGACTCTGTCTTCGCTGTTACAGTCTGAATGTGAAACGACAGCATGTTGTGGTCACTCTTTCTCAGATGATCATGTACTACAATATGATTTATAGCTCCTTCCTCATTACGTAATACCAAAGGCAGTTCTCTGATTGGTTCCACAAGATGATAATTGAAGAAATGATCCCTCATACATTTGATGAATCGTTCTTTGAGGTTCTACTTGCTAAATTGATTAATCCAGTCAATATGCATTTTCAAATTACCCATAATCACTCTTGTGCCTTTGTCTCAAGCTGTCGTTATTCCCTGGTTCATGTTATTCCCTATTTTCAAAATAGTTTGTGGGCGGGAGGGAGTTGTGGGCTGAAAATGCTCCTACCAAAGGATTTCTTTCCATATGTTTTATTTCAAACCAGACTGATTCATCATTCTTCTCCCACGTGCTAATGCCGTTTTTTAATACAGCTTTGATATCATCCTTCACCAAAGGCTACGATAACGGATGAATGGGCACCGCACAACAATCAACAGATAGGAGGGTTCCCTCCCAGGTGGGGGACACTTCAGTGGTCCAGGACATTCAGCCTCGGACCTTCGGGTGACCATCCTCCAAGGTGGACTTCGGGACAGGCAGCAGAGGAAAGTGGCCGAGCAGGGGCTGATAGCTAAGTTCGGTACCCATAGGGAGGGCCTCAACCGGGACCTTGGGTTCATGTCTCATTACAGGTGATCACCACTGCACTACACAACACACACATATACTCCTATACACACACACTCTTACATACACACAGGTACTCCTATACACACATACACACGGACACGGGTACACACAGACACGCACACAGACACCCACACACACCCTTATACACACACACATTCCCACGCTCACACATGCACTCCCTCGCAGACTTAAGACACACACACATACACACACACACACACACACACACACATACACCACCCCAGACAGACAGACAGACACACACACACAAAGACCCACATGCACACATATATTGTGTGGGGTGAATTTGTACTTGCAGAGTTACATTGCACGTTGCTCAAAAACTGCATACATTCATGGAGAACTCTGAGCTCAAAAACTGCAGGAATTTATGTAAAACACTGTTATCTCACTTAGCAGATTAGAATCAATCTAACATCAGGTCATAGACAGAGAACACAGGGGGCTAACACCTGCAACATATTGTCTAGCTATCACCATTGTTAGCAGCTAACCCGAGAATGCAACTTTAAAAAGAAGGGTTTTGTGATTTACACATGAAAGAAGTGAAACTATCACTGGATTCTAATAGACGAAAGGCTTAACAGACAATCAATTTTTCAATGTATAATTTCAGTTACATCATACTGCAAATTTTTGCTTTAAATTCTGTGTTACGATTGAGTCCTCCACAATCACCTGATGAAGGAGCGTCGCTCCGAAAGCTAGTGTGCTTCCAATTAAACCTGTTGGACTATAACCTGGTGTGTGTGATTTTGAACTGTGTACCTCCATCACCAATGCAGACACTCCACCTGCTGATCCTTCTTGTCTGAATACTGAGTACCCTTGGACATTTAACACTCTACTCCTGACCTCCCTGCAACCACGTTTCCGTAATCCCCAACATGCCATGGCTATTTATCTTTGTTTGCACTATTAGCTCATTCATTTTATTCAAAATACTGCACACATTTAGTTAAAAGGTTTTACATAAGTTCTATTGATTTGTCTTTCTCTTTTAATAATTTTGCGTGCAGGCTCTCCATCCTTATTTATTAATCCCCGATAATACTGAACCTCAGCTTTCCACTTCCTTCCCTCAGCATTTTCATTACACTGGCTCTGCCTGTTTATTTGACAAATCTTTACTTTCTGCTCAGGTTCTGACCTGCTGCTTTGGTTCCCAGCTTCCTGTAATATGAGCTTAAACCGACTGGAGTTGCACGATCACACCTCCTTTCCAGGAGGTTGGGCCCCCCCCCCCCCCCAGTTCAGGTGCACACTTTCCTTTTTGTACAGTTCCCACCTGCACTAGAAGCACTCCCAATCATCCAAAAATCAGAAACCCTCCTTCCAAACTAGCTCTTTGCCACATATTCAACTTGACTATCTTCCTCTTCCTTGTCTCACTTCCAGGTGCACGGGAAGTAATCTAAATAATGCAACCCTGGAGATCCTGCTTTTAAACTCACTTCTCACTCCCTCAATTTTCTTTGCAGGACCTTTCAACCTTTCACTCTTCTTACTTATGTCATTGGTATCAATGTGGACCATGACCGCTGGCAGTTTACCCTCCCACTTCAGAATGCCCTAAGCTTGATCCTGGCAACTACAGCCCTTTTCATGAAGAAATCATAGAATGTCTACAGTGGGGAAACAGGCCATTTCACACTGCACGCCCACACTGACTCTCCTAAGAGTAACCTGCCCTGTACCAATCCCCTATTCTATTATGCTGCATTTACCTCTGACTAATGCACCTAACCTGCACATCACTGAACACTATTGGTTAAACGTAAACAATCCAGCCCCATTCCTCTACACAACATTGAATCTGCTTTCTCACAACAGATATTGCCAGAACTGCTGCACATGTCCAGCAACGTCTGGTTTTGTCAGCGATAATGATTGCATGTTGATAAAAACGCACGCAACACAGAATTGCAAAAAAAAAAGCTGAATTCAGACTCTCAAGAGTAAACTAAATATTTGGTCGTTCAATGATCCCAATAAAGGTTCATTGCATTACTGCTGTTCAGTCCATGAACGTCATTTGTTCACTTTCCTAATCCATGAATAAAGGAGAGTTTTACATCTTTTTTGCTATCATAAAGCTTGGAAAAGTTGCACATTTACTCCTTCATACGGGAATGTGATTACATCTCATTCTTTCATCTCACACACAATGTATTACTTTCTCGAAGAATATCGGTAACATTGTAAGTAATTGGAAAGAAGGATTTAGGTAAAGGAAGGGTGAGATAAAATGGGTCTTCTTTTTGGAACAGAAAAGACTGTTATGTGAACTTACTGAGTTGATCAAATTTATGGAAAGTTACGCAGGGCAGATGAATGATATTGTTATGAACGTGGAGAGATATATGTTACGTTTAAGAGAGACTGGAAGCTGGCATAAAGTGTTCTGAAAAAAAGTTAAAATGTTACATTTTACTGTGAAATCAATAGCGAAGCTGCCTTGCCACGGAACACAAACCAATTCAAATTCAGCCAGTCGGTTTAATTTATGCCCCAACACATTGAAATCAAATTGAGTTTGAAATATAATGTATTTGATGACATCAAAATCAATGAAATGATCCGATGTTTTGAAATTTAAAACTGGACATTTTGAACATTTAGGGAGAGAACTGCCAAGGGCATCCACAAATATAGACTGCTAGCTGAAGTGCTTTCTGAAAGGTACGTGTCTATAAGAGATTTCCACAGCAGAACATCGAAGCCAACCGAGAGGAAAATCTATAGAGAAAAATCTACAAAGGAGAGTCGACAAAGTTGACTGGTCTTGAAACGTGATAATTTTTTCTGTAAATCTTAATCAAGGTATTTTATCGGACCAGTATTGTAGAGACGGAGGTAAAAGATACATTTAACCGAAGGGAGTTCAATATAGTTGTTCGTTTTATGATTCTCTGTTGGACTAAAATAATAATATTGTTAATTTTATTTTAAATAGTGACCTCTGTATATGGATCTTTACCTCTCGAAATTTAACAGCATGAGGTGAACTTTTTCTGTGTGCCCAGTTTAAATTAGGAGAGGGGTTAACCCTGTGTCGTAACAGCTTGGGGGTTTTCGTCCACGATTTGAACAGGTTTAGGAAGATCCAGCCTGAGATTTGGGCAGATTTGAGGTATGAAAAAAAACACAGTATATTTAAACATTTGCACGTTTGTGTCCAAGATCTTAAAATAAAACATCAGTGAGACAACTTGTCTAATTTCGATGACTTGTGGTTAGTTAAATTAAAAGTGAGATAAATGGCTGTTTAAAATATTATGAGAGGTTTGAAGATGATTCTCAAATTTGCGAAGAAAGTTTAGGCGGAAAGATTAAGGTCAAACTTTCAGAATTAGCAAAGATGTTAGATTTGGATTTGACCAAGGACAAAAGTAAAGCTGAAATTGTCAGGGAATTTCACAGAAGTGTGTCAGAGAAACAGACACAGAACATTCCAGCACAGTACAGGCCCTTCGGCCCTCGATGTTGTGCAGCCCTGTCATACCAATCTGAAGCCCATCCCACCTACACTATTCCACGTACGTCCACATGCCTGTCTAATGATGAATTAAATGCACATAAACTTGGCGAATCTACCACCATTGCAGGCAAAGCATTCCGTACCCTTACTACTCTCTGGGTAAGGAGAAAGTGAGGACTGCAGATGCTGGAGATCAGAGCTGAAAATGTGTTGCTGGAAAAGCACAGCAGGTCAGGCAGCATTCAAGGAGCAGGAGAATCCCAAAACATCGATCGCCTTGGATGCTGCCTGACCTGCTGTGCCTTTCCAGCAACACATTTTCAGTGCTACTCTCTGAGTAAAGAAACTACCTCTGGCATCTGTCTTATACCTATCTGCCCTCACTTTAAAGTTGTGTCCCCTCGTGTTTGCTGTTCCCATACTTGAAAAAAGGCTCTCCCTGTCCACCCTATCTAACCCTCTGATTACCTTGTATGTCTCTGTTAAGTCACCTCTCAACCTTCTTCTCTCTAACAAGAACAGCCTAAAGGCCCTCAGCCTTTCGTCATAAGACATTCCTTCCATATCAGGCAACATCCTAATAAATCTCCTCTGCACCCTTTCCAAAGCTGCCGCATCCTTATATAATGCGATGACCAGAACTGTACACAATACTCCAAGTGTGGCCGTACCAGAGTTTTGTACAGCTGCAGCATAATCTCCTAGTTCCGGAACTCAATCCCTCTATTAATAAAAGCTAAAACACGGTATGCTTTCTTAACAACCCTGTTAATCTGGGTGGCAACTTTCAGAGATCTGTGTACATGGACACCAAGATCTCTCTGCTCATCTGCACTCCCAAGAATCTTACCATTAGCCCAGTACTTTGCATTCTGATTACTCCATCCAAAGTGTATCATCTCACGCTTGTCCACATTAAACTCCACTTGCCACCTCTCAGCTCAGCTCTGCATCCTATCTATGTCTCTCTGCAACCTACTACATCCTTCATCACTATCCACAACTCCACGGACTTTAGAGTCGTCCACAAATTTACTAACCCACTCTTCTAAGCTCTTCTCCAGGTCATTTATAAAAGTGATGAACAGCAGTGGACCCAACACCAATCCTTGAAGTACGCCGCTAGTTACTGGACACCAAGATGAGCATGTTCAATCAACTACAACCCTCTGTTTTCTTTCAGCAACCAATTACTGATCCAAACTGCTATGTCTCTCACAATCCCATTGCTCCACATTTTTTATAATAAGACAAGTGCAGTAAAGTGAGAAAGAACTTAAATGACAATTGATGAAAATGGAGTTTGATGATAAACAAAGGGAGAGAGAAAGAGAGAGTGAGAAAACAGAAAGCAAGAGAGAAATGAGTGAGAGGCGAAAAGAGAGAAGGGGAAGGATCTTAGCTGAGAAAAGAGAGAGAGAGAAAAGAGCGAAAAAGAGAGAGAACGCTCTTATCTGAGCAAAGAGAGAGAGAATTTGAACATAAGAATGTTATCGCACATACGTTATCATGGATTTAACTGATAAAATGGAGGTGAGACTTCATGTATCCAATGTTATGTGCAGGTATATGGGGAGCAGTTAAGGTTAAATTAGATCTAAGTTATCTGCATGTTATAGTAATGTGTCTAAAGAATAGAAAAAGAAATGAAACCATGTTTTCATTAGGATGGTTCTTCCTTTTAGAGAGGAATGGTGTTATGAGCCTGTAAACGGTACTGTGCCTTTAATAGAATTGAAGGATTGAGCAAGCACAGCGAGTTGTGGAAAATTTACGATGTTACATTTGGTCCAGTAGCTGGCAGTACCTGGCTTGGTATGAGACAAACAAAAACAAATTCAACCTATCAGTTTACATTATGCCCCAAGATACAAAACACCAATCGAGTATGAATTTTGACAACATTTTAAAAAAATGAAACGATTCAATGTTTTGAGGTATAAAGCCGAAAAAAAATGAACAGTTGGGGGACAGCTGCCAAGCCACCACCATCTGCAGACTGCCCGGAGAATAGCTATCTTAAATGTACCTTTATTTATCACTGACCTGTTCAACAGAAACTCTAAGGAGAAGAAAAGAGGACAGAGGAAGAGAAGAGAAGATCTGACAGCTGGCTCGTTCTGAAATTTGAATTTTTTGGTCAATCTTTATCGGGGTTTTTTATTGGGAGTAGTGTGGAAGAGAAAGTAAAAGATAGGTCAGAGAAAGGAGTTGCAAATAGTTGTTAGTTAATTATTCCCTGTTATGCGTTAAAAATAAAGTTGTTAATTTTTACTTTAATTAATGACCTTTAGGATAGTTCTCGGCCTTTCGAATTTTAACAGATTACAGCCTGGTTTAAATTCGCACGGGTGGGGGTTTGCCCCATGTCCTAACACATTAACTCTGATATCTCTGCACAAATGTTGGCAGACTTGCTGAGCTTTTCCAGCACGTTCTGTCTTTGTTTCTGGTTAACAAAATTTCTCTTGATTTTCTTACGTGTATCATTGACAGCTACGGTTGAGGTGCTGGAGGACAGGAAGACAGCTAATGTTGTTACATTATTTGTAACAAGACTACAAGGAAAAGCCAGGGAACTACAGACCGGTGAGTCTGATGTCAAGGGGGACAGACAGGATGCACATGCATTTCGAAAGCCAAGGACTGCTTTGGAATAGACAGCACGGTTTTGTGTCTGGGAAAACCTGTCTCAAAAACTAGATTGCGGTTTTTGAAGAGGTGTTCGGGAAGACAGATGAAGGTAAAGCAGCATACGTTGTCTGCGTGGAACTTAGTGAACCCAAACAAAATTCCACATGGGAGCCTGGTAAGTAAGGTTTGATCTGAAAATGTGTTGCTGGAAAAGCGCAGCAGGTCAGGCAGTATCCAAGGAACAGGAGATTCGACGTTTCTGGCATAAGCCCTTCTTCAGGAATGTGAGAGGAAGACAGCTTCTTCAAGGAAGTCATCCTTGCAAGAGGATTCGCAGTAGGTTAAAATCTTCGAGGAGAAAGTGAGGTCTGCAGATGCTGGAGATCAGGGGAGAAAGGTGAGGTCTGCAGATGCTGGAGATCAGACCTCCAGCATCTGCAGACCTCACTTTCTCCTAGTAAGGTTTGATCACAGGGGATCAGGGAGAACAAGCCATTTAGAAAGAAAATTGGCTTGACAGTAGGAAACAGAGCATGCTGGGAAAGAGTTCTTGTTCCAAATGAAGGTCTGTGACCAGTGGTGTGCCACAAGGACCAGACTGCTGCTGTTTATTGCTTTTGTGATTCATTTGGATGAGAATATAGGAACCACGGATAGTAAGTTTGTAGACGAAAAACCCCAAATTGATGTTATAGTGGACAGTGTCGAAGTTTATCTTGGAGAGCAATGAGATCTTGATGTACTGTGCAAATGGGCCGAGAATTGGCAGATGGAGGATCATGCAGATAAATGTGAGGTGTTGCATTTTGTTCGACAGACCAGTGGCAGGATTTACACAGTAAACAGTCGGGCGCTGGGGAGTGGTGTCAACCGAGAGAGCCATTGTGCAGGGAGGAAATTCCTTGAAAGTGGAGTTGCAGGTGGGCAGGGCGATGAAGAAAGCGTTAGGCACGCTAACCTTCATCAGTGTAGGAATTGGAACATGATGTTGTGGCTGTACAATAGAATGGTGAGGCCACATTTGGAGTTCTGAGAACAATTATTGTCACCCTGCTACAGGAAGTATACTATAAACTGGAAAGGGTGCAAAAATATTTTAAATGTTGTGATGTGGATGGGTGGTTCTGAGATATATGGAGAGGCTGGGATTTTGTTCCCTTTGTGTTGGGAGCTGAGGGATGACCTTATAGAGGTTTATTAAGTCATGAGGGACATGGATAGGATGAATAACCAAGCTCTTTTCCCCAGGGTGGTGCTGTCCAAAATCAGAGAGGGTAGGTTCAAGGTGAGAGGGAAGAGATTGAAGTGAGATCTATGCAGCAGCTGTTTCTTAAAGAGGGTGGTGTGTGTATGGAGCGAGGTATCAGAGGAAGTGGTGTTGGTCAATACAATTACAACATTTGAAAGACAATTTGATGGTACATGAATGGGAAAGGTCGAGAGGGGTATGTGCCTAAAGAAGAAAAAATGAACGCATGCAGTTTAGGAAACTTGGTGAGCTTGGACAAGTTGTCCAAATGGTCTGTTTGCATATTGAATGGCTCTAAGAGTCGATGACTTTATAACTCACTTTCATCACTAATTCTTCATTGCCCTCAATTCATTCCCAAGTCAAAACTCCTCTGTAAATGCTTTCAACGATCTAACTTCCCGAAATTTCTTAAACAGCGAATTCCTAACGTTGATGAGGTGCTGTCGAACACAGCAGCAGCAATAGCAGAATTATATCTAACTACAGTCTGTAACGTTTTGCCTGAGATAATCCCTCAGTCTACCATTACCCTCAAGCTGATCAATGGCTCAGTGACGTATGAGTGAACATGCCAGTGTCAGAACCATGTGTACCTAAACCTGATGACAAACCACTAAAGCTCCCACAACTGACTGCTCGCATTCCTAACAGTCGTATTGACATTTGATAGACAGGGTGCAATGCTCCCAAGACCAACAGACCAACAGTCCTGCCACATTCAGTCATAAATGGCGAGGGATCATGAAACAACTCACTGTAGGAAAGGTCTCCACAAATATCCCCATCCTGAATAACGAACAGTCCTGTACATCAGTGCAAAAAACAAAGATGTAGTATTTGCACCATCCTCAGCCAGAATTGTTCAGTGAATGATCCACTCACCCTCGCCATGTGCCCACAGAATCACAGATGCCAGTCTTCAATCAATTCAATTCGCTGCATGTGAGACGAAGAACCAGCTGAACACAATTGATACGACAGAGGCAATGGGCCCTGATGCCATTCCTGCAATGGGACTGAAGACTTGTGCTGCACAACAAGCCGTGTCCCTGGGGAAGCTGCTTCCTTCCAAATCCAAGTCTGCCATCTCCCTGGTAAAGCAGAAAAGTGCTCAGCTATGTGCGGCTTCCTAAGAGGGGGAGACTTGCAATCTGACCAATTACCACCCTCTCAGCCCCATCACGATTGCCAAGTTGGTGGGAGTTATTTTTGGCAGAGCTGTCAAGCAGCACAGAAATACCCAGCTCAGTGTGGTTTCTGATAGGTCCCCACGTGGAGATGGTGCCGTTCTGCAAATGTTACTGGACTGCTGACCCAGACCAGGCTAATTCTCTGGCAGCTGGTGGAAGTTAATAACAATTAATAAAATACTGAGATCTAACTCTGGTGTCAGTCACAGTGACCCTGAAATCAATGTCGATTGCAAACTTCAATTTGCTTCCCCAACGTACTTTCAAGAAGTGAATTCCGGTCTGGTAAATTCCATGCATTCCTGGTCTGGCCTAAAGGTGATTACAGACACACAGGCATGTGGTAAACTTTTCAATGGTCTCTAAACCGGTCAAGCAAGACAGTAAATTGTATTTACGTTCTCCGAGTTTGGACGGATGAAACCAACAGAACACCCGGCTGCAGCCTCAGTATTGGAAAAGGGAATGAGAAACACTGTCCTGTTGACCCCACAGAGACCTCCTTCCTAAAATCTATGAGCTTGTGACAGCCATACTCCCGCTGTCTCCCGATCCCTTTAGTGTCTAGAAATCCATATTTATATTCAGTGTCCTGTCTTCCACAGCCTTATGTGGGAGAGATTTCCCCACGGTCAGCAGTCTCTGATTGCAAACATTTATTCTCATCTCAACACAGAGTGGCCTGCCTGTTTCAGATATCCCAGCCAGGGGAATTGTTGTTCCTGTTTCCAATCGGTCTCGCCCTTTCAGAGTTTATGTATGTCACTGAGATTTCCACTCATTTTTCTAAACCCCATTAAATCCAGGCCAAGTCTCCCCAAACTCCGCTCCCACACCAAGCCTGTCATCCCAGAGATCAGTCTGGTCATCCTTCATGGTACTGCCTCAATGTCCAGTTGGTCCATCATTCGGTAATGAAACCAAAACTACACACAATACTGCACAATGTTCGAGATGGGGTCTCACTAAGGCCCTGTACAATTTCAGTAAGACCCCCTTACTCCTGGACTCAAATCCTCGAGAAATATTGGTGAACACACTAATTATCTTCCTACCAACTTTGCATTCCTGCAATATTGCTTTCATGACTGATGTACAGGGAGATTCAGGACCATTTGAATGTTACAGCTACCCACTTGTTGGGTCTGTGTTCTCTGGTCAGTGTGCTTATGCCATTTCCAGTATTGAATTCTGGCTTCAGAACTCACTGCCCTGCACTGACGTTAGAGATCTGCGCAGAAGAAACATAAATTTCTTTAAAGATCAACATGTTTCAAATAATCCCTTTTCAAATGTTATGTTGCTGTTCTATTGTTCCCACCAAAGTACACCCTGACACATCTACCTTCATTGCTCTTCATCTGCCACACGTTTGCACATTCACTCTACTTTTCTCAATCATCTTGCAGCTTTTACAATATCCTCCTCGCACACACAATCCGACATCGTTTGGTGCTGTCAACAGACTGGGATATACTGCATTTGATTCCCTCAACCAAATGTTTGAGTTATATTGGGAATAGCTGGGGCCCAAGCACTGATCCCTGCGATACCCAATGATCCTTGTACTTTAAAACAGAGTATTTTATTCATGTTCACTGTTTCCTGTCAGCTCTCCTATTCTATAAAATAAATCATATTTTAACCCCAATTCCATAAGATTTGATTTTGATTACTAGGCCAGAGTCTTTACCAAAATCTTTCTGAAAATTCCAAATGTATGGCATCCTTTGCTTCTCCATATGTATCAACCAGTTAGTTTATAGAACATAGAACAATATAGCACAGAACAGGCCCTTCGGCCCACGATGTTGTGCCGAACATCTATCCTAGATTAAGCACCTATCCATGTACCTATCCAATTGCCACTTAAAGGTCACAAATGATTCTGACATTCCCACAGGCAGCGCATTCCATGCCCCCACCACTCTCTGGGTAAAGAACCTACCCCTGACATTCCCCCTTTCCCTTCCACCCTTCACCTTAAATTTATGTTCCCTTGTGACACTCTGTTGTACCCGGGGAAAAAGTCTCTGACTGTCTACTCTATCTATTCCCCTGATCATCTTATAAACCTCTATCAAGTCACCCCCTCATCCTTCGCCGTTCCAGTGAGAAAAGGCCTAGCACTCTCAACCTATCCTCGTACGACCTATTCTCCATTCCAGGCAACATCCTGGTAAATCTCCTCTGCACCCTCTCCAAAGATTTCACATCTTTCCTAAAATGAGGGGACCAGAACTGCACACAGTACTCAAAATGTGGCCTTACCAAGGTCATGTACAGCTGCAACATCACCTCACGACTCTTGAATTCAATCCCTCTGCTTAGGGATTTCAAGTATGATTCCCCATTTCATGTTGACCCATTACAAAATAACGAAAGAACTAGCAGCATCAATAAGGTCATGGCTGATCATTTCATGGCCTCAGCTCCAGTTACCAGCCCGCTCCCCATAACCCTTATTGCCTTTACTGCTCAAATAATTATTTATCTGCGCTTCAAAAGCATTCAATGACAAAGCCTCAACTACTTCACTGGGCAGGGAATCCCACAGAGTCACAACCTTCATGGTCAATAAGTTCCTTCTCAATTCAGTCCTAAATCTGCTCCATCTCATTTGGAGGCTTTGCCCTCTCGTCCTAGTTTCACCTGCTACTGGAAATACCCTCTCTCTTTCTATCTTATCGATTCACGTTTAGGTATATATGTTTCTATCAGATCCTTCCTCATTCTTTCAAATTCCCATCAATATATAATTCTTTCGACTCAGTCCAAACCCCTCAACTCTGGAACCAAGCTTGTGAACCTCCTCTGTGTCAAGTAGTGCCAGGACATCCTTTCTCATAACTGCACACAGAACTCCAAGCGTGGTCTCACCACCACCTTGTACAGCTGCTACATTACCTCCCTGTATTTAAAATCAATCTCTTTAGCAATGAAGAACAAAATTCTATTTGCCTTGTTAATTAGTTGTTGTACCTACAGCCCAACTTCTGTGATTCATACGCAAGGACCCCCAGGTCCCTCTGCACAGAAACACGCTCTATCTTTACCATGTAAAAACCATCCTTTTTACTGTTATCCCTACCAAAATGGATGGCTTCACATTTATTGTAATTGTACTCCATCTGCTAGACCTTTGCCCACTCACTTAAACTATTTATGTCCTTTGCAAAGTTTAACAGTCTTATGCATAATTTGCTCTGCCACTCATTTTAGTATCATCTGCAATGTTTGAGACCTGGTCCCCAAATCCATATCATCTATGGAAGCTGTGAATAATTGCGGTCCCTGAACTGATCCCTGAGGCACGCCACTAGTCAATGATCAGCAACCATAAATGCACTCATTTATTCCCACTCTTTGCTTCCTGTTAGTTAACCAATCCACTACGCATGTTAATATATTACCCGTAACGCCATGCATCATTACCTTATGCAGTAACCTTTTTAGTGGCACTGTGTCAAATACCTTGTGGAAGTCTCAGTATACCACATCTACTGGGTCCCTGTAGTCATAATGTCTTCATGATTTCCAGTAAATTCGTTAAGCATGGCCTGCCTTTCATGAACTGATGCTGTGTCTGCCCAGGGGGACAATTTCTATCAAGATGTGTGCTACTTATTCCTTGAATACAAACTGAAGCATTTTCCCCACTACACATGTTAGGCTAACCGGTCTACAATTCCCCACTCTGTGTCTACCTCTCCATTTCAACAGTTTTCTCTGCTTTCCTGTTTTATAATCTGCTGGAACTGCACCAGAGACCAGTGAATTTAGAAAAAAACCCACAAACGTGTTTGATATTTCTCTCCCCACCTCTGTTAGTACCCTGGGATGCATTCCATCAGGGCTACGAGACTTATCTAACTTTACCTCCATGAGCTTGCCCAACACTATCTGTCTCGTGGAAATGTATGCTTCCAGGTCCTCACCTACCTTCCTCGATTTGACAATTATTGGCATGTTATTAGAATCCGCCAATGTGAAGACCAACAAAATATCTGTACAATTCATCAGCCATTTCCTCATATCCTATTAGGGAATCGCCCTTCTCACCCTCTAAAGGACCCAGGCTTTTCTTCGCCACTCTTCTTGTTTTATATATTTATTGAATCTTTTGCTCTCACAAGCTAACTATCTGATGTTTCTTGATAACTTTATTGTTGTGTTCTTTTCACCTTTAAAGTTTTCCCAATCTTTTAGTTTCCAACTGGTCTTTGGCATTATTTATGCAATTTATTTTATCTTGATAGTCTCCATTATTTCCTGAGACATCATAGCAGGTTACCTTTTGTTTTCCTACAGTCCTTCCATTTCCCTATTACATATTGTTGCTGAGCACTTGGAAAAATTGCTTTGAAAGCCATCCACTATTCATCAACAGTTTCAGCGGAAAGTATTTGCTTCTAGCCAATCTTAACCAACTCCTCCCTCTCCTATTGTTGTCTCCTTTGTTTAAGCACAGGACCCTGGTATTGGATTTTACCCTCTCACCTTCCATCTGTAGTCTAAATGCAACCATGCTGTCAGTCCCAATAATTCCTCTTAAAGCATTTATTTACTAATTTCATTCTTTTTCTCTCGAGACTTAGGCTTGCCAGTCTTCTTGGGAAGATTTGATTTGTAGAAAATCAAATAGGATGATGACAACTTGTCACAAAGTGGTCGCCCATTGTTATGTCAATCACCCGCTCCCACTGCCTTCTTTCCCAAGGGTAGGTCATGTTTATCTCCTTCTCTGTATTAGACAAGCTGCAGCTTTGTAACTGGGAATGGGCTTAGCAGAGTCATCGCCTCATTGGGCTGAATCTAACAGTAATTTGTCTCTGTGTAATTTTCATTGAGTATGAGAGAGGGATCATCTACACGAGGCCGAGATCGTTTGCTTTTGCTGTCTTATCGAACCCACCACATTAACCACTTACACCACCCCATGGTATCCTTCTCATTGAATATCAGCCCAATTCTTCCACCCATCATGACTGGAGGTAATCACCATCGCTCGGATGCCCCTGGATGTTCCGTTATCCCTGGCACTGGTGCCATCTTTAAAGACCAATGGGCACACGGTTAAGTTTTCTCAGTTTGGAGCTGCCCTGCACAGCTTACCCCGAGCATGTCAGATAAGGGGCAATTACACCACGGTTTGTTAACAGGGGCACGAAGGTCCTGGTGGATGGGCTGGTCAAGAGGGGGACTATTCTCTTCCCTGAGTGAGCCACACCACTGGACCCACCGAGCATGGACTGAGGTCCCCACCCAGCTCAGTGCAGTATCTGTGGTCTGAAGAAATGTCCAGCAATACAGGACAAGCATCAATAACCTTCTCCGCTCTGTCAGCATTAGGGTCACCACATTCTCTCTGCTCCCTGTATATCTGTTATAGCACCGACCCCTGAACAAGGCTCATGCTCCAACACTCTTATTGGTGTAAGAAGCACCTTCCCTCTCGCTCGCTCTCTTTCCCCACTGCTATATCTCCCTCACTAATAACACTGCATGGATGCAGCACTGTGGACTGACTCCCCCTGGACAGGTCACCATCTCCCTCCCAACTACATCAGCGCTAACACCATTAATACCACCTACTCCCACCTACACTCCCTCCCTCCCGTTCTCAAATTCCAGGAGAAACAGCTTGGAATAGGACAGAAAGAAAACAGTGAGGACTGCAGATGCTGGAGATCAGAGCTGAAAAATGTGTTGCTGGAAAGGCACAGCAGGCCAGGCAGCATCCAAGGAGCAGAAGAATCAACGTTTTAGGCATAAGCCCTTCTTCAGGAATGAGGCTGGTGTGCCAAGCGGGCTGAGATAAAAAGTGTGGGGGTGGGGGAGGGTGGAATTTGGGGCAGGGGCACTGGGAATACGATAGGTGGATGGAGGTGAGGGTGAGGGTGATAAGCTGGAGAGGGCGTGGGGGCAGAGAGGTCGGGAAGAAAATTGCAGGTCAAGAGGGCGGTGCTGAATCCGGGGTTTGAGACTGAGATAAGGTGGGGGGGAGGGCAAATGAGGAAGCTGGAGAAATCTACATTCATCCCTTGTGGTTGGAGGCTTCCTAGGCGGAAGATGAGGCGCTCTTCCTCCAGGCGTCGTGTGGCCATGGTCTGGCGATGGAGGAGGCCAAGGACCTGCATGTCCTTCGTGGAGTGGGAGGGGGAGTTAAAGTGTTCAGCCACAGGGTGGTTGGGTTGGTTGGTCCGGGTGTCCCAGAGGTGTTCTCTGAAAGGTTCCGCAAGTCAACGGCCTGTCTCCCCAATATAGAGGAGGCCACATCGGGTGCAGCCGATACAGTAAATGATGTGTGTGGAGGTGCAGATGAATTTTCGGCAGATATGGAAGGATCCATTGGGGCCTTGGAGGGAGGTGAGGGGGGAGGTGTGGGCACATGTTTTACATTTCCTGCGGTTGCAGGGGAAGGTGCCGGGAGTGGAGGTTGGGTTGGTGGGGGGTGTGGACCTGACGAGGGATTCGCAGAGGGAGTAGTCTCTCCTGAACGCTGATAGGGGAGGGGAGGGAAATATATCCCTGGTGGTGGGTTCTGTTTGGAGGTAGGGGAAATGATGGAGGATGATGCGATGTATCTGGAGGTTGGTGGGGTGGTAGGTGAGGACCAGTGGGGTTCTATCCTGGTGGCAACTGGAGGGGAGTGTCCAATCACACGGGATGAATGTAGATTTCTCCAGCTTCCTCATTTCCCCTCCCCCCACATTATCTCAGTCCCACCCCCGGATTCAGCACCGCCCTCTCGACCTGCAATCTTCTTCCCGATCTCTCCGCCCCCACCCACTCTCCAGCCTAGCACCCTCACCCTCTCCTCCTTCCATTTATCATATTCCCATCGACCCTCCCCAATTCCCGACCCAACCCCACATTTTATCTCAGCCCGCTTGGCACACCAGCCTCATTCCTGAAGAAGGGCTTATGCCCGAAACGTCAATTCTCCTGCTCCTCAGATGCTGCCTGGCCTGCTGCGCTTTTCCAGCACCACACTTTACAATTCTGGTCTCCAGCATCTGCAGTCCTCACTTTCTCCAACAGTCAGTATTGTGCTGTTAAAATGTCAGTAACATTCATGTAACAGTGCTGCTGGACACTGTGCATTTCCACAGTATAGGGAGGAGCTTATTCTGCAGCTCAAGCTCACTTCACAGGAATGTGAGGAGGTCATTCAGCCCATGAACATTATTGGTTAAGAGTAGCGATAGCCCGTTCACTCCCCTTTGCTATTACACAGGAAGAGAAGGAGCCCAGTCAAACACATGGAGCTGTTTAACAGGAAACACGGGTTGCCCAGTCAGGCCCTTGAGCCTCCCTCATGAGATTAGAAGGCGGCCACTCAGCTGCTTGAGCTACTTGTTCAGAAATAGGAGGATGTTATCGACATCCCAACATGAAAAACCCAATGAAGTAGAGACAGCACAGATAGACTGCTCCGGGTTGTTCCTCCTGGCTCCATTGCTAATGGTACACAATTGCTGCATAAACGTGGTTTGTTGACGATGAAGAGGGAAGACCAATGTTTTGTGTGAAGGCTCAAGGAGGCAGCTTCCATCTCCGAGAAGGTAGACCGGTGCTCTCTAGGCTGGACAGAAGCTAGTGGGAATGGCTAACTCCTTCAGAGCGAAAGCATTGTTCACAAATCTGTCAGCAGTTGCAATGTGACGTTCAGTGCAGTGTCACACACTAACTGGACATTGAGGTGCTGAGAGGTCATTCAGAGCCTGAAGCTCTCTCTCAACCAACACAGAGGTACATAAACTAGCAAGAAGCACATATCGTGGGGAAAATGCATTTTTTCATGATCCCAATGTCTTTCAATGGAAATAATGTGTGTTAGTTCATAATCTTCAAGTTTCCATGAAGTCAGCTCTTATTCGCTCACGGTGCTACAATTTGAACAACCATTTCCTTCACACACGCCTCGTGGTGTCATCATCCCAGAGATTATTCTGGTCAAACTCCTTTGCACTGTCTCTGTGACAAGGAGATCATTGCTTATCAAGGAGAAAATGTCAGTCTACGATCGGCGACATACTGCCTCAACAACACAACTCTTACACAGGATTCATTTTGTAATGTAGGATGGCATTTCATTTCCTGCCCTGATTAATAGATGCCCTGAATGAACTCTGCTCATGGCTTATGACCAAGGACATCCAGGTCCTTTTTGCCAGAAGCACGTCCCAAGCTCTCACCTTCCAATAAATATAAAATGAAAAGGAATGGATATGTTGTTCACATTCAAATCATTTCTCTGCATTACCAATAGCGGTGCTCAAGCACTGATACATGTGGTACACAATGTGTAGTGGCCTTCTGTCCAAAGGAGGACCATAGTCTCTGTATTCTCTCCATCATCCAATTCTCTATCCATGTTAGATATCCCCCCCCATTACCCAAGGACTGTAACTTCCTTCTCTCACCTGCGTCCAACTGTGTCAACCTTCTTCTGAAAATTCAAACACACCATCCCCATTGGTTCTCATTCATCGATGTCATAACCTCCGAAAACTCCAATACGTTTTTCAAAGAGAGTTTTCCTGCTCTGAATCTAGATTGATGCTGCTAAATCATATCATTAATCTACAATGATCTATTTATGATTAATTACAAAAATTGCTAACATTTTCCTCACAAATGACATCAATTTATCCACCAGATGGTTTGTACTTTCAATCTCCGCCCTGTTTTAAATGCGTGTGGTCACAATAGATACTTTCCAGTCTGCAAGATCCTTTTCGTAATCTAAACAAATTTGACCTCCTGATGTAATTAAGGAAAAGGCAGTACAGTGGGAGGCCATTGTTCCATTGTGTCTGCACCAGCTCTGAAAGAGTTATCCAGCCAGCTCACTTTTCCAATCCTATCTCTGTAACCCTCTGACATCATCACCCATCTGGTTCAGTAGCTCACCAACCTTAAACACAATGAGTTTTTCCACTACTTCGAACTTAGTCATTCCAATTTCTTAACTTTCTCACTTTCACCAATCACTCTGTTCTCCAGCATTTCCAAAACGATTTTCTGTTGCTTCGTCTGTTGAGACAGAACCAACATATTCACCTCACCGGTCGGACATGGCCTCTGTCACCTCGTGAATACATGAGGGGATGGGACTCCAACATAATGCATACGTCACCCACTCATGCCTGGCAAGTTCCAGAATCAAAACAGTTGATGGGCATCTTGAGATCAGTCCTCTCCCTGGAGTGAGATTACAGGTTATGGTGGAGGGGTTTACATCGCCCTGTGACCAACTCATTGTTGAAATAAACTGACTTCACACTTTGCACCTGGGAAGGGTACAGCCTTGTGAAATATTTGTGGAAATCTCTGGAAGGATAGTGCAGTGCCTACTCCTCCCTGTGCAGTTGCTACAGACCCAGATGCACTGTAAAATCTGTCCCCATACTTTATCCACAGTAGGGACACTGGGACCTCAGGTCTCCGTGAATGAATGCAGCAGCTGACAACACAAATCTGAGGAAACCATCCAGAGAATATCCACTGATTTTCCAATGACAGGAGCAAGTATAAATGGCACAACAACTCACTGCTAAAAATGCCCAACTCTCTTTCGTTTCTATTCCTGGCGGATAAACTGTTACATCTCTGTGCAGTCCCAGTGACCTGAAATATGAATAGCTATGCTCTCCTTGGAAGCAGTTGACAATGTAAATGAACAATTTTCTGTACCTCAGTCAGGATAATGGCAGCACTGCTTTTGCTGGTGGAGATGCTGGGGGAGGTGATGGTCTCGCGGTATTTTGTCCAGACTATTAATCCAAAGACCCAGGTAATGACCCAAACACCGGACTTCAATCCTGCACCAGCTGATGGTGAATTCAATCAGTACAATATTTGAAAAGAGCAATCTAATGAAATACTGATGGTTTTTAAAACTAAAAACCCCTGGTTCACTAGTGTCCTTCGGCCAATGCAATTTGAAATGGCCAAGCCAGCCAATCAGCGATAACACCACAAAGTCTCAATGAAGTGAAAACAGGACAGACCTATGCACTGGCAGCAGACAGCACAGGTTCAGAAAGGCTGTTCCCCAACACCTTATCAACAGCAACTTGGAAAGAGAAATAAGTGCTGGCCCAGCCAACAACACCCAGGTCCCATTAATGAAGAAAAGAAGATGACCACTCTCAGGAAAGAGAGATCGAGGGGACAGAAGTCTCTTCAAACAGAGACTGGAATACATACCTACACGCACATGGTACTCAGGGATATGGGAAAAGGTGAAAAATAAATGAAAATATTCTCCCATCTTAATTCCATCCCAGCTGGATATCAATAATCCCTTTGTTTATTATTTCTATCTCCCTATTTCTCTACATATTAATCTCCCCGCCCTCACCCCCCACCCCCACCACCAATGCACATGACACTATTTCCCTGCTGCATTCAGATCTGATATATGGTGAGTGGACTCAAAATGTTAACTCGGTTTGTCTCTCAACAGGGGCAGCCGAATCTGTTCCATTTCCCCAGCACTCTGTTTCTAGTTCAATCTTTCCAGAATCTTTCTTCAGAACATAGAACATAGAACAATACAGCGCAGTACAGGCCCTTCGGCCCGCGATGTTGCGCCGATCCAAGCCCACCTAACCTACACTAGCCCACTATCCTCCATATGCCTATCCAATGCCCGTTTAAATGCCCATAAATAGGGAGAGTCCACCACTGTTACTGGCAGGGCATTCCATGAACTCACGACCCGCTGAGTAAAGAATCTACCCCTAACATCTGTCCTATACCGACCACCCCTTAATTTAAAGCTATGCCCCCTCGTAATATCTGACTCCATACGTGGAAAAAGGTTCTCATTGTCAACCCTATCTAAACCCCTAATCATCTTGTACACCTCTATCAAGCCACCCCTAAACCTTCTTTTCTCCAATGAAACAGCCCCAAGTGCCTCGGCCTTTCCTCATACGATCTTCCTACCATACCAGGCAACATCCTGGTAAACCTCCTCTGCACCCGTTCCAGTGCCTCCACATCCTTCCTATAGTATGGCGGCCAAAACTGCACACAATACTCCAGATGAGGCCGCACCAGAGTCTTATACAACTGCAACATGACCTCAGGACTCTGGAACTCAATTCCCCTACCAATAAAACCAGTACGCCATATGCCTTCTTCACAACACTATTTACCTGGGTGGCAACTTTCAGAGATCTGTGTACATGGACACCAAGATCCCTCTGCTCATCTACATTACCAAGTATCCAACCATTAGCCCAGTACTCCATCTTCTTGTTACTCTTACCAAAGTGAATCACTTCACACTTAGCTCCATTGAACTCCATTTGCCACCTTTCTGCTCAGCTCTGCAGCTTATCTATATCCCGCTGTAACCTGCCACATCCTTCCTTACTGTCAACAACTCCATCGACTTTCGTATCATCTGCAAACTTGCTCACCCAACCTTCTAGCCCCTCCTCCAGGTCATTTATAAAAATGACAAACAGCAATGGTCCCAAAACAGATCCTTGCGGAACACCGCTAGTAACTGCACTCCAAGATGAACCTTTACCATCAACTACTACCCTCTGTCTTCTTCCAGCCAGCCAATTCCTAATCCAAACTTCCAACTCACCCTCAATGCCATACCTCTGTATTTTTTGCAGTAGCCTACCATGGGGAACCTTATCAAATGCCTTACTAAAATCCATATACACCACATCTATCATTTTACTCTCATTCACCTCCTTAGTCACCTTCTGAAAGAATTCAATAAGGTTTGTGAGGCACGACCTGCCCTTCACAAAACCATGCTGACTATCCTTGATCACATTATTCCTATCCAGATGTTCATAAATCCTACCCTTTACAATTCTCTCTAAGACTTTGCCCACAACAGAAGTGAGACTCACCGGCCTATAGTTACTAGGGTTATCCCTACTCCCCTTCTTGAACAAGGGGACCACATTTGCTATCCTCCAGTCTTCTGGCACTATTCCTGTAGACAACGAGGACATAAAAATCAAGGCCAATGGCTCTGCTATCTCCGCCCTTGCTTCCCAGAGAATCCTAGGATAATGTCATCAGGCCCAGGGGACTTATCTATTTTCATCCTTTGCAGAATTCCCAACACCTCTTCCCTACATACCTCAAAGCCATCCATTCCAATTAATTGTGACTCAATATTCACATCGGCAACAATGTCCTGTTCCTGAGTGAATACTGACGAAAAGTATTCATTCAGTGTCTCTCTGATCTCTTCAGCCTCCACGCACAACTTCCCATTACTATCCTTGACTGGATCTATTCCTATAGTAAAAAGTGAGGTCTGCAGATGCTGGAGATCACAGCTGAAAATGTGTTGCTGGTTAAAGCACAGCAGGTCAGGCAGCATCCAAGGAACAGGAAATTCGATGTTTCGGGCCAGAGCCCTTCATCTGGATCTATTCCTACCCTAGTCATTCTTTTATTCCTGACATACCTATAGAAAGCCTTTGGGTTTTCCCTAATCCTACCAACCAAGGACTTTTCATGTCCCCTCCTTGCTGCTTTTAGCTCTCTCTTTAGATCCTTCCTGGCTACCTTATAACTCTCAATCGCCCCAATTGAACCTTCACGCCTCATCTTTACATAGGCCGCCCTCTTCCCTTTAACAAGGGATTCCAATTCCTTATTAAACCACGGCTCCCTCACACGACCCTTTCCTCCCTGCCTGACTGGTACATACTTATCAAGGACACTCAATAGCTGTTCCTTGAACAAGCTCCACATATCGATTGTGCCCTTCCCTTGAAGCTTACTTTTCTAAGCCACGCATCCTAAGTCATGCCTCACCGCATCATAATTTCCCTGCCCCCAGCTATTACTCCTGCCCTGCAGTGCACACTTATCCCTCTCCATCACTAGAGTAAAAGTCACCAAATTGTGGTCACTGTCCCCAAAGTGCTCACCTACCCCCAATTCTAACACCTGGCCTGGTTCGTTACCCAGAACCAAATCCAGTATAGCCTCACCTCTTGTTGGCCTGTCTACATATTGTGTCAGGAAACCCTCCTGCACACATTGGACAAACACCGACCCATCTAACGTACTCGAGCTATAGCTTTCCCAGTCAATATCTGAAAAGTTAAAGTCCCCCATAACAACCACCCTATTACTTTCACTCTTCTCCTGAATCATCCTCACAATCCTTTCTTCTACGTCTCTGGGATTATTAGGAGGCCTGTAGAAAACTCCTAACAGGGTGACCTCACCTTTCCTATTTCTAAGCTCAGCCCAAACTACCTCAGATGGCAAGTCTTCATCCATCGTCCTTTCCACTGCTGTAATACTATCCTTGACAAGCAATGCCACACCTCCCCCACTTTTACCCCCACCTCTGACCCTACTAAAGCATTTAAACACTGGAACCTGCAACAGCCAATCCTGTCCCTGTTCTACCCATGTCTCCGTAATGGCCACAACATCGAAATCCCAGGTACCAACCCACGCTGCAAGTTCACCTACCTTATTCCGTATACTTCTGGCATTGAAGTATACACACTTCAAGCCACCTTCCTGTTTACAGGCACCCTCCTTCGAGATGGATGCCATGTTCCTAACCTCCCTACACTCAAGGTCCTGTACCCTAAAGCTACAGTCCAGGTTCCCATGCCCCTGCAGAGTTAGTTTAAACCCCCCCCCCCCCCACCAAAGAGCACTAGCAAACCTCCCCCCAAGGATTCTGGTGCCCCTCAGGTTCAGGTGTAGACCATCCTGTTTATAGAGGTCCCATCTTCCCCAGAAAGAACCCCAGTTATCCAGGAACCGGAATCCCTCCCTCCTGCACCATCCCTGTAGCCACGCATTTAACTGCTCTCTCTCCCTATTCCTCGACTCTCTATCACGTGGCACGGGTAACAAACCAGAGACAACAACTCTGTTTGTTCTAACTCTGAGCTTCCAACCTAGCTCCCTGAAAGCCTGCCTGACGTCCTCACCCCTCTTCCTACCTATGTCGTTGGTGCCAATGTGGACCACGACTTCGGGCTGCTCCCCCCCCCCCCTCCGAACTATCGAGTCCTCAATAACTATTGCTCTGCTCTTCTCCACCCTTCCCTTCTGAGCAACGGGGATAGGCTCCGTGCTAGAGGCCTGAACCCCATTGCTTACCCCTGGTAAGTCCCCCCCCCCACAAGTATCCAAAACAGTATACTTGTTCTTGAGGGGAACGGCCGCAGGTGGTCTCTGCACTGGCTGCTTCCTCCCAGTCCCCCTCACTGTCACCCATCTGTCTGCAATCTTTGGAGTTACTACTTCCCTAAAGCTGCGATCTATGGCCCCCTCTGCCTCCCGAATGATCCTAAGTTCATCCAACTCCAGCTCCAGTTCCCTAACACGGTCTTGGAGGAGCTGGAGATGGGTGCACTTCTTGCAAGTGTAATCAGCAGGGACGACCATGGCATCCCTCACCTCATACATGTTGCAAGAGGAACATTGCACTGTCTTCACTGCCATCACTCTAAAAGTAACCTTTAAAAAAAAACTAGGTCTAAACACTAGAATAAGCAAAATTCAGCACTTGCCTGCTTACCACAACGGGTCTTATTATTAGGTGAGAGGAGGAGGACGACAGGTGGGAGATTTACCCTTTTCTTTGTTATTTTATGGGACATTGGCCCATCGAGTCCTCACTGACACTCAGAAGAACACTGAGCAGAGACCCACCTCATAACGTACTTTTGCATTTCCATTCCTGATGAAAGGCTTATGCCCGAAACGTCGAATTTCCTGTTCCTTGGATGCTGCCTGACCTGCTGCGCTTTTCCAGCAACACATTTTCAGCTCTGATCTCCAGCATCTGCAGACCTCACTTTCTCCTCCTGCATTTCCATTGGCTAACTTGCCTCGTACCCTATCCCTGTGTCTCCCATAACAACCACACCTAGCTAGACATGCTGGGTAATTTAGCATGATCAGTCCATTGAATCTGTTTAAACTGTGGGAGGAACCTGGAGCACCTGGAGGAAGCAATTGCAGACATGGGAGAAGGTGTAACTCAGTGCAAACAGTCGTGATGGTGGACACAAACCGGGTCCCTGGTACTGTAAGACAGCCGTGCTAACCACTGAGACACCATGCCGCCCACTCCCTCGCCTCTCAAACCGGTCCCTGGTAATTTGAGACAGCCGTGCTAACCATCGAGACACCATATCCCCCTCCCCTCCCCCCAAACCGGGTCCCTAGTACTGTGAGACAGCCGTGCTAACCACCGAGACACCATATCCCCCTCTCCTCCCCCCAAACCGGGTCCCTTGTCCTGTGAGACAGCCGTGCTAACCACCGAGACATCATATCCTCCTCCCACTCCCCCAAACCGGGTCCCTAGTACTGTGAGACAGCCGTGCTAACCACCGAGGTGCCTTACTGCCCTCCCCCCCACACAAAACTGACTCACTTCGCTGGGGAATACTGAGGAAAATGTAAATCTGAAATACAAACAGAAAACTTTGACAAAAGACAGCAGATGAGTCAGGGTCTGGAGCGAGAAGCAGAGTGAGCATATTGAGTCTAATATGATCCTGTTGATCTGAAAGGGGACAGTTAAGCTAACATTTCTGTTGATTCTCAAGTATTTGGTTATGATTTATCAGTGAAAAATTAAAATCTTTGTGCCTGACAGGTTCCTAAATACCAATAATGTGTTGTGCTGTCATAACACATTCTGAAAATGTTGAAAGCATTGGTACTGACAGCACAGGATCAGTTATCTCAAAGTAATTGACAGATTTACCGATCCCAATTGTTATCAATGTCTTATGCTCCTGATGTCACTGGCGTCATACTCATCCAACAGGATCATAACTTCCCAGTAGTGGTATTTACTCCCAGCTAGGAGTAAATATTTACTAGGAGTAAATATTTACTACTCAGCAAGAGGAGATCATGCTAATAAATCTGTTAGAATTCTTTGAGGATTTAACAAGCAGGTTAGACCAAGGAGAGCCAATAGATGCTATCTATCTGGACTTCAAGAAGGACGTTGACAAAGTACCACACAGGAGGCTGTTGAACAAGATTAGGGCCCATGGTGTTGGGGGCAAAGTACTGGCGTGTACAGAAGCTTGGCTGTCTGGCAGAAGGCAGAGAATGGGGATGAAAGGGTCCTTCTCAGGATAGTAGCAGATGACCACTGCCGTTCCTCAAGGCTTAGTTTTGGAGCTACAACGTTTTACTTTGTGCAGTAACGATCTAGATGAAGGAACTGACGGCATTCCAGCAAAGTGTTTAGATGATGCAAAGGTAGGTAGAGGGACTGAGGAGTCAGGGAGGCTGCAGAAGGATTTAGACAGGATAGGAGACTGGGTGAAGAAGTGGCAGATGGAGTCAAACTTGAGAAAGTGCAGGATGATGCAGTTTGGAAGGAAGAAGAGAGGCATGGGCTATTTTATAAACGGAGAAAATTCAGAATTCTGAAGTGCAAAGAGAGTTGCGAGTTCTCGTACAAGATTGTCTCAAGTTAACTTGCAGTTTGAGTCAGTAGTTAGGAAGGTGTTATATTTGCGGCACAATGTGTTTGAAATCTTATAATCAGCAAAGAACTGAGTCAACTCTTAAAAACAATAATATTTGTTTATTGAACATGATTAATATTCCTGATGAAGGGCTCTGGCCCAAAACGTCGAATTTCCTGTTCCTAGGATGCTGCCTAACCTGCTGTGCTTTAACCAGCAACACATTTTCAGCTCTGATCTCCAGCATCTGCAGACCTCACTTTTTACTCCATGATTAATATTAGAACAATAACGTTTATTACTAAGTAATGAAAAACACAACTAATTATCTTATGCTTTAACTTAACTTTGAATGATTGCATACCACCCCACTGGAGGTTGACCAGGCTCCATGTGGGAAATTCTTCCAATAGTCTTGGAGGTGTCTTCTTTTTCAGTGGTTATTCCCGAGTTACCGCTTTCTGTGGGGATTTGAGGATCCTTCCAAGTCTTTGTCTTCTTCTGGGAGGGTGTGAAGGGTCTGCCAACGGATTGATTGGGTTTGTTTACCCTGATCAATCAGATTCAACCAGGGGTTGGCACATTTATGGTCAAAGGGCAACATTCCATTGTCCCATTCAAGTCCAACTTCAGGAGTGTATTGCAGGGTCTGGAGCTGTCAGGTTTGTTTGCAAAGCATCTGTGGGTAGCTGGCAGCCTGTCCGGATTCTGCAACACGTGGGTTAGCACAGAGAATTTTCTCAAGGCTGGTTCCATTTCCCAACATTATTTAATCATTGTTGATCTTGTGTAACTACTTAGTAAGATTATTATTATCCATCATAAGATCATTATTTCAGGTTGCCCGTCCGATCAGAAAAACAAATACAGGGATGGCATTTACTTTGAGAGGACTTGAATATTAAAGCAGGGTTGGATTTCTGAGGCTCTAAAACGCTCTGATCAGACCACATTTGGAGTATTTTGTGACAGTGTCATTTAAGAAGCATCCACATAGAAACATGAATAGGTGGGAAGCAAATGGATACAGACCCTGAGAAAATAGGTGACAGATTTAGATGGAGGATCTGGATCGGTGCGGGCTTGGAGGGCTGATGGGCCTGTTCCTATTCTGGAATATTCTTTGCTTTTGTTCTTTACCATTCATTCTAAAAAATGCAAGTTTTAAATTTATTGTATGCTACAATTTAATTACATCACCCATTTATTTATTTGACAGCGCATGTCAAATTATTGTCATTTCTAAATTAGAATCAAAGAATCATAGAGATGTACAGCACAGACACAGACCCTTCGGTCCAACCCGTCCATCAAATATCCTAACCCAATCCAGTCCCAGCCGCCAACATCCGGCCCATATCTCTCCCAACCCTTCCTTTTCATATACCCATCCAGGTGCCTTTTCAATGTTATAGTTATACGAGCCTCCACTACTTCCTCTGGCAGCTCATACCACCCTGTGGGTGAAAACGTTGCCCATTACGTCTCTTTTATTTCTTTCCACTCTCACCCTAAACCTATGCCCCTCTAGTTCTGGACTACACCACACAAGGGAAAAGACCTTGTCTATTTACCCTATCCATGCCTCTCATGATTTTATAAACCTCAGTGAGGACACCCCACAGTCTCCGATGCTCTAGAGAAAACAGCCCCAGCCCATTCAACCTCTCGCGACAGCTCAATCCTCCAACCCTGGCAACATCCTTGTAAGTCTTTTCTGATTCCTTTCAAGTTTCACAACATACTTCCAATAGGAAGGAGACCAGAATTTGCACACAATCTTCCAACAGTGGCCTAACCAATGTCTGGTACAGCTGCAATATGATCTCCCAACTCCTATAGTGAATACGCTAACTAATATAGAAAAGCATACCAAATATCTTTTTCACTATCCTTTCTACCTGCGACTCTATTTTCAACGAGCTATGGACCTGCACTCCAAGGTCTCTTTGTTCAAGAACACTCCCTAGCACCTTACCACTAAAAGCTAAAATTTGCTTTTCCAAAATTCATTACCTCACATTTATTTAAATTAAACTCCATCTGCCACTCCTCAGCCCACTGACCAATCTAATCAAGATCCTGTTGCAACCTGCTTCACTGTCCACTGCACCTCCAATTTTGGTGTCATCTGCAAACTTACTAACCATACCTCTTATGCTAAATCCAAATCACTTATATAAATGATGAAAAGTAGTGGACCCAGCACCGAACCTTGAGGCACTCTACTGGTCACAGGCCTCCACTCTGAAAAACAACACTCCACCACCTCCCTCTGTCTTCTACACTTGAGTCAGTTCCGTATTCAAATGGCTAGTTCTTCTTGTATTTCATGAGGTCTAACCTTGCCAAACAATCTCCCATGGCAACATTTCTTTGACGATTTAATGAAGTTCATATAGGTCACGCCCATTGCTCTGCTCTCATCAATCCTCTCTGCTACTCTTTCAAAAAAATCAAGTTTGTGAGATATGATTTCACACACACAAAGCCATTTTGACAATCCCTAATCAAGTCCTTACCTCTCCAAATACATGTGCATCCTGTCCCGCAGAATTCCTTCCAACAACTTGCCCACCACCGAGGTCAGGTTCAATGTTTTATCATTCCCTGGCTTTTCCTGAACACCTTTCTTAAATACTGGTACTACGTCAGCTAACCAGCAATCTTCTGGCACCTCACCTGTGACTATCGATGATACAAATATCTCAGCAAGAGGTCCAGCAATCACTTCCCTAGCTTCCCACAGAGTTCTCGGGTACACCTGATCATGGATAGAGATAGAGGAAGCTGATGTGCTGAATACTTGTTTAGTAGTTCCCCCACCTCCTGCAGCAACAAACAAAGGTTGCCTTGCTGATCTTTGAGGGACCCTATTCTCTCCCTAAATAACCTTTTTTCCTTAATGTATTTTTAACGTCCCTTTGGATTCTCCTTAACGCTGTTTGCCAAACCTATCTCCTGTTCCATTTTTGCTCTCCTGATTCAAATCGCACAAGTTACTTGTAGTGTTGAAATCTGGCATGTCCCCAAGACTCCATAAACCTGCCCTCTGGACCAGATACTGGGTGAAAGCGTTCACAATTGACAGTCTTCTGCATCATGTTGTGTCTCACAGTGAACCCTCTGAAATGTTATCCAATAACTGTACCTTCATATTCACCAGTATAAAAACAAAATCGTACAGTCTGTGGATGGTCAGATATTAATAGATGGGTCACCCAACAGAATGTATCTAAAGAAACCAGGAGCAAAAGTCAAGCCAAAAATCACTTTAATAACTGAACTTGGTGGGTTTTGTTTGATGTAAGTAACCACACATATTGTGCTGACAATCAGGTGACTGTAACCACGCACACCATAACTGGAAGTCTTCACCTTACGCCCCACCCAGCTTCATGACCTCACACACCTCACTCCCTCACACACCTCACTCCCTCACACACCTCATTCCCTCACACACCTCATTCCCTCACGCACCTCACTCCCTCACACACCTCACTCCCTCACGCACCTCACTCCCTCACACACCTCATTCCCTCACACACCTCATTCCCTCACGCACCTCACTCCCTCACACACCTCATTGCCTCACAAACCTCACTCCCTCACGCACCTCACTCCCTCACACACCTCACTCCCTCACACACCTCATTCCCTCACACAGCTCACTCCCTCACACACCTCATTCCCTCAAGCACCTCACTCCCTCACACACCTCATTCCCTCACACACCTCACTACCTCACGCACCTCACTCCCTCACACACCTCACTCCCTCACACACCTCACTCCCTTACACACCTCATTCCCTCACACACCTCACTCCCTCACACACCTCATTCCCTCAAGCACCTCATTCCCTCACACACCTCACTCCCTCACACACCTCATTCCCTCAAGCACCTCACTCCCTCACACACCTCATTCCCTCACACACCTCATTCCCTCAAGCACCTCACTCCCTCACACACCTCACTCCCTCACACACCTCACTCCCTCACGCACCTCACTCCCTCACACACCTCACTCCCTCACGCACCTCACTCCCTCACACACCTCATTCCCTCACACACCTCACTCCCTCACTCACCTCACTCCCTCACGCACCTCACTCCCTCACGCACCTCACTCCCTCACACACCTCACTCCCTCACGCACCTCACTCCCTCACGCACCTCACTCCCTCACACACCTCACTCCCTCACACACCTCATTCCCTCACACACCTCACTCCCTCACGCACCTCACTCCCTCACACACCTCACTCCCTCACACACCTCACTCCCTCACACACCTCACTCCCTCACGCACCTCACTCCCTCACACACCTCACTCCCTCATACATTCCCCAATTGATGAGAATCCACAATCTGGACGAAACCTGGAACATAGAACAGTACAGCGCAGTCAGAGCCCTTCAGCCCTCAATGTTTTACCGGCCTTTTACCCTACTGTAAGATCAGATTAATCTAGGTAACCTTCAATGCACTAACTTCCATGTGCCTATCCAGGAGGCTTCCTATATGTCCCTAGTGCATCTGACTCTACTACCATCGCTGGCAGAACATTCCTCCCCCACCACTCTCGGTGTAAAGAACCTAACTGTGACATCTTCCCTACACCTTCCTCCAATCACCTTAAAATTGTGCCCCTTGTTGATAACCATTTCTGCCGTGGGAAAAGACACTGGCTATCCGCTCTATTTACGTCTCTCAACACCTTGTACACCTCTCTCAACTCACCAGTCATTCTTCTTGCTCCAGAGAGAAATGCCTTTGCTCCCTCAAACTTTCTTCCTAAGACATGCCCTCCAGCCCTGGCAGCATCCCGGTAAATATCCTCTGCACACACTCTGAGGCTTCCACATCTTTCTTATAATGAGACAACCAGAACTGAACACAATATTCCAAGTGTGGTTGAACCACAGCTTGAGGGAGCTAAGCATTAACCTCGCCGTTCTTAAACTCAATCCCCCTGCTAGTGAAAGCCAACACACCATATACCTCCTTAACAACCCTGTCAACTTGGGTGGCAAGTTTGAGGGATCTATGGACATGGACCCCAAGATCCCTCTGTTCCTCCACACTGCCAAGAATTCTCCCTTTCACTCTGTATTCCGAATGCAAATGCAACTTCTTAAAATAAATCGCTACACACGTTTTAAGGTTGAAATCTATCTGCCACTTATCAGCCCAGCTCTGCATCCTGTCAATGACCTATTGCAACCTACAAAAGCCCTCCACATTATCCATCACTCCACCAACCTTTGTGTCATCAGCAAACTTATTAACTCACCATTCCACTTCCTCAACAAAGTCATGTATAAAAATCACAAAGAGCACAGGTCCCAAAGCCGATAACCACTGGTCACTGAGCTCCAGGCTGGATACTTTCAATCTGCTACCACCCTCTGTCTCCTATGGGTCAGCCAAGCCCACATCCAGACAGCCAAGTTTCCCTGTGTCTCATGCCTCCTTAGCTTCTGAATGAAGCTAGAATGGGGAACCTTATCAAACGCTTTGCTAAAATTCTTATTCACCACATCTAGTGGTCGACTTTCATCGACATGTTTTTTCACATCTTCAAAGAATTCAATCAGTTGTGTGAGGGATGACCTGCTCCTCACAAAGCCATACTGACTCTCTCACATCAAACTATGATTTTCTGTGTAATTGTAAATCTTGTCTCTCAGAACCGTCTCCAATACTTTGTCCACCACTGATGTCAGACTGGCTGTTCTGCCATTCCCAGGGATTCGTCTATTCCCTTTCCTGAACAAGCGAATAACATTCGTCACCTTCCAATTATCTGGCACTATTCCAGTGGACAGTGAGGACGCAAAAATCATCGCCAATGCCACACCAATCTCTTCCGTCACAGGCCCAGAGGATTTATTTATACTTATGTCTGTCCGTCAATCAGTCTTTACCCTCAAATTGTCTGCACCCTGTCCAAACAACTGATTGACTGCTTTCCACTTCAGTGTTATATACAGTGCTGCTTTACTGAGCAAATCTGGTTCCTGTGAATCATGGGATGACAAAAAAGGAATGCACCAATGCCTTCCTGATGAAGAGCTTATGCCCGAAACATCGACTCCACAGATGCTGCTTGACCTGCTGTGCTTTACCAGTGCCACACTTTTCGACTCTGATCTCCAGCAACTGGGAGTTCCGACTTTCTCCATGACTGAGGCATGTCCCCTCTGCACACTGACAGGGAATTAACCATCAGAAACTCATTGTATGAGGAGCTGACTGCTCAGTTCTGGAAATTTGCACTTGATGAATACACATTTTTTAAAAAAAAAACAAAAATTCATTCACTCCCAGAGTTATAATTTTGGTTCATGGTTTGGGCAGTCTGATAATAAACAGTGAATGTTTGAAGAACTCCAATGTACAGAGTATTTTAGATGTTATATTCCAGCTTACATTAATGCTGGGAGTATTATCAGACAGACAGATGTGGTAAGGGAATGAGTTGACATGTGGAGGTGTGACATCTTTGCCATCACAGAGAGGTGTTTGAGGGAGGTCAGGGCTAACAACTCAATGTTCTGTTCTACCGGAACTATCAGCAGGACAGGGCAGGACAGGGTGTCCAAAAGGAAGTGGTGTTGCATTATTTATGAAGGAGTTAGTTATTGCTGAAAGGATGGATGACATCTTGGAAATGTCTTCAAATGAAGTTTTGTGGGTCGAGGTTAGGATCAAAACGATGACGGAACACATTGTTGGGGATATTTTATAGACAGCCATAAAAATGAAGGAGATATATAACCAATTCACTGAGGTGTGTAAAAACAATAATAGGATCATTGCATTCAGGCATTCCAATTCCTAACATTCATTGAGGCAGTGACAACCTTTTAAGAGGGAGACAGATGGCTTGTTTTTTTCCCCAGAGAGCTCCTTATATTGACATGTAGAAGATGCAACAAGGGTGGGTGGAAATCTGTGTCCCCATTCTGAGGAATGAAGTCAGACAGGTGTTCGAGGCAGGATTGTGAGACCATTTTAGGACCAGTGACCATGACATCACATATTTTAAATTTGTTGAGGAAAAGGTTAAAAAATTAAAGGTTTTTGGATTGGGGAGGCAAATTTTATTCAACTAAGACAGCATCTGGCCAAAGTACCGTTTCTTCTGGTTAAAACTTCAGCAGAACAACTTGGGACTGGGGCTTGGAGTCGGGGAGTGGGGAAGGTCACATACTCAAAATGAAATTGACGACAGTGTCAACCCAACATGTTACACCAAAGATGAATATGAGAAAAACAAGCCCAGTGAACTTTACATTTCTACAATTATTCTGAAGAAAAAAAGAAAAACTTCACGTCGACATAAAGTGAGCAAGTCATTGAAGATACTAAAGGAGCATAGAAAGTGTAGGGCTCACCTTAAGAAAGTAAGAAGAGAAAAAGGGGTGTGGTAAAACATTAGCAGGTAAGGTTAACAAGACTCACAAGATATTCTCTCGGTTCATTCAGAGGAAGAGGATGAAAAGGGAAAGAAAGGGTAGTATTAGGGACTGAGGAGGCATCTTATGACCGGAGCCACAGAATATGTTCGTCATGTATTTCATATCAGTCTTCAGTCTCGAGAAGCAGTTACTGGATTCAGGGAGAGGGATCATATGATCCTTGAGCAGTTTGATCGAGAGGCTGAGGAAGAATTGGAAGTTCATGTGGGATAGAGTGTGGGCAAATCCCTAATCTGGATGAGCTGTATCTTAGGCTGGTGTGGGAGATGAGGGAGGAAATGACAGGCTCTGAAACTTTCTTTATTTTAGTTTTGCCTCTGACTGCAGATGAGGTGTGAAAGGAACAAGACAACATCTAATGTAGGTTAAACTTTCACACAGTGTGCTAGAAATAAGACAAGGGATTAAGACCAGCAAATCTCCCATCAGTGGGAGGGAAACAATCCATAGAATCCCTCCAGCATGGGAACAGTCCCATCATCACTCCAAGTCCACACAGACCCTTCAAAGAATACCCTACCCAAACCCATAATGCTACATTTACCCTTAACCTACACATCCATGAACACTGTGGTGCAATTTAGCACGGCCAATTCACCGAACCTGCACATGTTTGGATTGTGGGTGGAAATTGGAAACGCACTCAGAGACAGGCAGAATGAGCAAACTGCACAGAGACAGTCGCCCTAGACTGGAATCAAACTAGGGTCCCTGGCGCTGTGAGGGCGGAGTGCTTATCATTGATCCACCATGCCTTGGACAATTGTGAAGGCTGTTGATAGAACATAGAACATAGAACATAGAAAAATACAGCGCAGTACAGGCCCTTTAGCCCTCGATGTTGCGCCGATCCAAGCCCACCTAACCTATACTAGCCCACTATCCTCCATATGCCTATCCAATGCCCGTTTAAATGCCCATAAAGAGGGAGAGTCCACCACAGCTACTGGCAGGGCATTCCGTGAACTCATGACTCGCTGAGTAAAGAATCTACCCCTAACATCTGTCCTATACCTACCTCCCCTTAATTTAAAGCTATGCCCCCTCGTAATATCTGACTCCATACGTGGAAAAAGGATAATTAAATATTTTCAAGGTTCAGAGAGACATTTTTTTAAACAAGGGTTACTGGGAAAATGCAGGAAAGTTGAATGGAGGATGATAAGTTTAAACACAACCAAATTGAAAGGAAAAGCAGATTCAGTGAATGGACGGACATACTGTTGCTACAATGTCTGATGGTAGTCTTTTTCCAATAGCCCTGTACTCACTGGAACATCACCATCTCTCCCTCTGGAGTGGGATCCAGTTTGGAATCCAATCGGTGGATGCAGGTAATCCACACTCCCAGTACTAATAGACAGAGAGTTCCAGCAGAGAGCTACAACAACATGGATTCGCTGTTTGGGTGAAAACTTTCATCGGCACAGTCACCACTACCAAAAGGAAGCCCTCAGCAAGATACCCTCCCAGGCCAGGCAGTGACCTGCACTGAAGCACAGGGCACAGGTTGTCATGGCTTAGTAACATTCCAAGGTCCAGGACTACGTGTTGAGGGACGCGCTGAAGCTTGGGGCAGCTGCCGCCAAGGCGCGGTGGGGAAAGACCACCGTTTAACAGCTGCCTGTCGAAAGAAGATCAGGGGGCCCATGCAGTCATTTGGGCTCTGCTGATGCCTCAGCTCAATATATGGGCGTAGGAGCGAGAAATGCACAGACCCTGTATGTAATAATGATAATTCTGAGCTTTATATGTAAATGTGGAAATATGTATGGCATTACCTAATGTACAGTGTATCAAATTATTTTATGATTATTTTATGAATAAAGTATATTTTTGAAATTAAAAAAAACATGACGTGCTTAAGGCCTACTGCCATTCTGGTCTGAAAATGTCTGTACATGAAAGGTAAGCAGACTCAGGCCTGGTTCGTACTTGGACGGTAGACCTCCATCTGAATGGCAGGTGCAGGAGGCTTGATGCCCACACACTGCATCACTGTAGTGTCACCATCCGGCTAGAACCAGAACTATATGTGGTGGAGTATATCGAGGCGTGATGTTAAAATTGCAGAATAAGCAGTACGACTTAGGCCGAGAGGCTTCAGCGAGCAACAGGCACGCTCAGTTAACGTCTATTAACTTTCCTCTTTAGTCTGACAGTGGTTAAGACGGTAGGGCAGTCGCCTGTTCCTCCTGCTGGACCTGTGAGCTCAGGAAGACTTCCATTATCCCTGATGACTACATGCATGTTGGAAGTGCACCCAGCTGCATCTCCTGGAAGACCCTGTGTTGGAGCTGGATGCACTCAGGGTCATCTAAGATGCTGAGTGCATCAGAGATAAGAGTTGTAGTGAGGTGGTCACACCTAAGGTGGAGGCAGAGAGTTGCGGATGGCCATCAGGAAAGGCAAAGAGTGTAGGTTCCCCTGTGTCCATTCCCCTTGAATACAGGTGTACCAATTTGGATTGTGTTGGGGGTGTTGATTGTGTTGACTCCAGCAGGAGTCAGGTTGGTGGCACTATAACTGACTCTGGGGTACAGCGGGAAATGGTCAAAATAAGGAGGGCTTTAGTGGTGGGAGACTCGATAGTTAGGTTCTGAGGGCAGGCAGTAGATTCTGTGGCCAAAAATGGGAACGCAGGAGATTGTGTAACATCCCAGGTGTCAGAATCCAGTGTGTCACAGAGTGGCTGCAGAAATATTTCAAGGGGGGAGGGGGAACAACTTGTTGGCGGAAATGACATAGGTAGAAATAGGGATGAGGTCTTGCGGTGTGATTATAGAGAGTGAGGAAAAAATGTTAACGCCAGGACTTGTTGGTGACAATCTCTGGATGATTTCCAGTGCCACGTGCTAGTGAGGGTAAGAACAGAAGTATATAGCAGATAAATGTGTCGCTAAAAAATTGGTGAGGCAGGAATTCAGATTCTTGGATTGTTAGGATCTTTCCTGAGGGAGTGATGACTTGTTCAAGATGGCTCTGTTGCATCTGAACTAGAGGGGGACCAATATCCTGGCAGGCAGGTGTGCTCGTGCTCCAATGGAGGGTTCAAACGAGGTTGGCACAGGTTGGTATCCTCAAGAGCAGGGAGGCAAGTGCCAGGCTGAAAAGAGATACAGTAATCAGAAACAGTAAAGTGAAGAGACAGGTCAGGCTGGAACACGGGAGCAAGGAATGCCTGTTGGATTAAATTGTATTTATTTCACTGCAAAAGTATTGACAGGTAAGGCCAATAAACTCAGGGCGTGGATAGGTACGTGGGACTGGGATATTACAGCCATTGCAGAAATATGGTTCAGGGAGGGACAGGACTGGCAGCTTAACATGCAAGGGTACAGGTGCTTTAGGCAGGACAGCGATGGTGGAAGGAGGGGAGGGGGAGCTGCCTTTTTGATTAAGGCGAGTGTCACGGCAATAATCGCCGATAAAATAACTGAAGGATCATCCAATCAGGCTTTGTGGGTGGAGCTAAGAAATAAGAAGAGATGGCGATATTATTGGGATTGTACTATAGGCCCCCAAAAGGAATAAAAATGTTGGGAAAGTGGGGAGGCTTGCAGGTGTAAACGAATTGTCATAATAAGCGATCTCAATATTCCTAACATAGACTGGGACTGCCAGAGGGATAAGGGCTTGGATGTGGAGGAATGTGTTAAGTGAGCAGCACGGTGGCACAGTGGTTAGCACTGCTGCCTCACAGCACCAGAGACCCGCGTTCAATTCCCACCTCAGGCAACTCTCCGTTTGCACATTCTCTCCGGGTATTCCGGTCTCCTCCCACAATCCAAAAATGGACAGGTTAGGTAGAATATGTAGTGTTAGGTGTAGGGGAATGGGTCTGGGTTGGTTATGCTTCGGCGGGTCGGTGTGGACTTGTTGAGCTGAAGGCTCTGTTTCCACACTGCAAGTAATCTCAAAAAAGTGCATCAGGAAAGTATCATCAAGCAGTATGGAGAGGGCACTATGAGGAAAGGACAAAACTTGATCTCCTCTTGTGAAATAGGGCAGGACAGGTGAGGGGGTGGGGGGAGCACTTTGGGACCAGTGACAACAGTTCTCTTAATTTTAAAATAGTTATGAAGAAGGACAAAACTGCTCCACAGATTTAAGTTCTAAATTGAAGGAAGGTGAATTTTAATGGAATTAAACTAAGGGTTGGTTGGACTAGTTTGTTTGCAGGTGAAGAGACCTCCGACAAATGGGAGGACTTTCAAAATTAGACAGCGAGAGTTCAATGTCTAGGTGTCCCTGCGAGGGTGAAAGGGCAGGGAGAGGGAAGCCTTGATGACAAGAGATATTGAGGTTTTGAGCAGAAACAAAATGCGGAGGAATGGCTCAGTTAACAGCAGCTGGGAAGATGGCAGCCCCGGGAGGTATACAGGGGATACCGGAGTTTACTGAAGGAAATCAGTAGGGCCAAAAGGGAGCACGAAACAGGTTTGGCTGAGAAGACTAGGGTGAGTCCAAAGAGGTTATTTTTAAGGTAAAAACAATAACGAGGGAGATAATAGAACCCTAAAGGACCAAAGTGGACATGTATGCATAGAACCGCAGGAGATGGGTGAGGTCTTCAACGAATATTTCTCCTCTGTGTTTGCCATGAAGAAAGACAGAAAGTCTTAGGGACGTTAGTGGTCATATCTGGGGAACAGTCCATATCACAGTAGAGATGGTGTCGGACCTATTAGAATGTATGAAGGTGGATACTTCTCCTGGTCCTGATCAGGTATATCCAGGGACACATCAGATATATCCCTCCACATTGAATAACACTTGGTGGAAGCGCTGAGAGATTGTCAAAGCTGGAGAATATAGACTGAGTGGGCGATTTCAAAAAAACCACTTAGCAGCAGCATTGCTGATAGAGATGGTCAGGTCCAAAAAGACATAGCTGTGAGACTGGGTCTGCACCGGGTGCGGAGGGAATAACTGAGAGACAGAAACAGACTGGACCTCATCATCGCCAACCTACAAGCTACAGGAACATTGATCGATGAGTATATTGTGAACGGTCACTACCGCACACAGTATTGATGGAGGCGAAGTCACACTTTACATTATGAATATCCTCTGTATCACCATACTAAACGGGAAAACTGTGGTAACTCAGTACTGGGCTGTGGTAGGTGAATCATAAAATTCATAAAGTCCTTACAATGTGGAAACATGCACTTCAGCCCCAACAAGTTCACACCAAACCTCCAAAGAGTATCCTATGCAGATACTCCCCAACATTACCAATAGCAGTAGAATTGTATTCCAGCACAATTTTCACTGTCACTATTGACATAAGCTCCACTTTACCCTGACCATCAGGTCAGGGGATAACCCTGGTTCAATGGAGAATACAGGAGGGCCTCCCAAGAGCAGCACCAGCTACACCTCAAAATGAGGTGAGCTAACCAAACTGGGCCACTTACTCACCAGATAGCGAAAGAGTCACATGACAGACTGATCTAACCAACAAATCAGAGCTAATCTCTGCAAACCTGTCAAATGCAGTCAGGGTGAATAGCAATGGTCAATCGAACAACTCACTGGAGGAGGAAGATCCACAAATAGAAGCTTCCCCAATGATGGAAGGGCCTGGCACAATAATAGAAATGCTAAGGTTGAAACACTCACAGCAATGTTCAAGCAGAAGTATCGATGGGATGATCTGTTTCAGTTTCCTCCAGATGGCAGTCTTAAGCGAATTCAAAACATTTCATTGGTATCTGCAAGTGGCTGGCGAGATTGGAGATTGCAACAGCTGTGGGCCCTTATCACATTCCATTCAGGCTGTTCCTGCTGGGATACAGCACTGGCACCTACCTGACAATGTGGGAAACTGTCCTGTGTCTGTACATACACAGACAAAAGATCAGACAATTAATGACTGCCCCATTGCTCTAACCCACATCATTAATAAAGTGATAGAAGATGTCATCTACAGTGGTATGAAGTAGCACGTCCTCAGCACCAACCTGCTCACTGATGCTCAGTTTGAGCTCATTGAAGCCTTGGTTTAAAGGTGGACAACAAGAAAACACACAGATGAAATCTAGAGGAGAGGCCAGAGTGATTGCACTAAACACAATCATAACTGGATTTGACCAAGTGTCATATCCAGGATTAATACTAACGCTGGATCGAATGGGAATCGTCTGCCCTGGCTGAAGCCATAGCTGGTACAAAGTAAGGTGCTTGTGGTTGGGAGAGAGCAGCCATCTCAGCTCCAGGACAACTCTGCAGCAGTTCCCCAAGGGAGTTGTTTCTGGGTAAGTCTGTAGATCAGAAATGGGAAGGTAAGGCACTATACCCCTATGGAATGGTGGGGTTGGTCTCTCATTAGACAGAGAGAACTTGTGGTAGTTTAACTAGACAGTCATCACATCTCAAGAGTGGGAGAGGTTGAGTACAACAGTTCTCTTAGTCAGTGCAGAAATAAAACCCACACTGTTGGTCTTAATCTGCATTACAAACTAGCTGTCCAACTGATTGAGCTAACCAAATCCTCTCTCAGCTCCTTGTAATATTATTCCATTCAGATGCTTGTAGACACCTCTGGCGCAGATGGAACTAGAAGCAAGCTTCCTAGCTCAGAGAGAGGGACAGCATCAGTGGGCTATATGAGCGCTCTCTGCCCTCAGCCCATTAACTTTCAGCTGCTTCATAAATGGCCATCCCGACACTAAAGTCACAACTGGAGATGTTTTTTTCCTCATGATTGGACAATATTCAACGCCACTTGTGATTTACTCAGTCCTTGTCCAAATGCAACAGGACCTGGAAATACGCAGGTGTGTGTTTAACAGTGAGGAGTACCATTTCCATCACACACGTGCCAGACAGAGATTACCTCCAACAATAGAACATTGAACCATATCTTCTAACGCTTAATGCCACCACCATCACTGAACACCTAACTAGCATAATCCCCGGGATCACTGTTAACCAGAACCGGACTGACCATATAATTTCATTGTCCATTCCTGTGAAGTACTTTTGCTAAAACGTTGACTCTCCTGTACCTCAGATGCTACCTGACCTGTTGTGCTTTTCCAGCGCCACACTTTGAGTAAATATAAATTTATTGGCTCCAAGAATATGTCAGGGGCTAGGAATCCTGCAGAAATAACTTACCTCGTGGTTTCCAAAAGCCTACACACCACCTCTCAGACACATATTGAATGTGCGTGTGATGGAATACGCAGCACTTGCCTGGGTGACTGCAGCTTCACCTCTCATCCACTGACACTCAGTAGCAGCAATACCTGCCATCTACACGGTGCTCTGCACAAACTTACCAAGGTTTCTTACAACGTACCACTGAAACCATGACCGTCAAGAAGGACAAGGGAAGCAGATACCTGGGCGCATCACATTGTTCATGTTCCACCCTCCATCCAGATTGGGAATTATCTTGCTGCTCCTTCAGTGTCACTGGTTCAAGGTCTCTCCCTAATGGTATTGTAAGTCTAACTACAGCGCATAGACTGCAGCGGGTCAATGCGGCAGCTCACCACCACATTCTCAAGGGACGGGCAATAAATACTGTCCCAATCACACTCAAAGAATAAATTAACATGAAAAATATTATCCAATCATATCCACACTATGGTTTGGATTTGTGAGGTCAGGCTGGTTGGATCCAGTCAGTACCCTGTTTGTTGTGAACAGCTGAAGGGATATGCTCTTTGAAACAACCTTTCAGTGTTTCAGAGACATAGCCTACATACCCAGCATCACACAGACACTGGCATTCACATCCCACATTACTGAGCTCTGCAATAGAGAAGCAATTGAAAATGTACTCATATCTGACTGTCATATGTTTTAACGCACGGTGATATTATTGCCACGAAAATGATGATGAGTGAATATTAGCAGGGAGAAAGTGAGGACTGCAGATGCTGGAGATCAGAGTCAAAAGGTGTGGTTCTCAAAAAGCACAGCCATTCAGGCAGCATCTGAGGAGCAGGAGAATTGGATATTAGTTCGCAATATTAATACATGGGAAAATAATTGTATATTTTCAAAGACCTTGCACTTAATAATAATTTGGGTGTGGTAATGAGACTCATCATTTCAATCCTCCTTACTGTGAGTTGTGCACTGTTTTCATCATATTGTTGTTATAAAAGTGAACTGAATAAAGGGGAATTTTGTGGTTATTGGACAATCTAAATGTTGGCATGATGAAAGGATGTTGGACCTTCAGTAAAGAGACTTTACTTAATGGCTGTTAACGGTTAGAACAATGCTGCAAACATTTACACAGAGATTTCCAGCTCAAGTCACACACAAGGACATTGGGCTGGGATCATGCTGGCCATCAATGGAGCTGTACAATTCTGTTTGGACACTGACATTGTGGGGCTAACATACACTGGATATGGTATGTGAGGGATTCAATGTAAGATGCCATGTGCTGCAGGAGCCCATAACCTTGATAACACCTTCATTCAGGATCGGGTCCAAGGTGCAGAATTACAGAGTTAAGGTGGCACACCAGAAGAGATATACTTGCAAGACATGGTTGTTTCCAGGTCATTGCCACAAACGTTGAACTGAGTCTGGACCAGTGCCATGTGCTAGTCCATTGACCAGTCCACCCCACACACATCTTCCTGTTGTTCAGGTATGTCTCTAACCAGACTATTGTGAGGGATTGTGTGAGTAACTGCCCAGTTCCAGTTTGGAAGCTCTCTGGACAGATTTTGGAGATGGCCAGTGTTTTGGATGTGGTGGTGAGGGCCAGTAACACTGTGTCTGAGTTCAGGCTTTTTCTCAAAGTTACTTCCAACAGCTTTGCTGCCTGCAAGATGGTGTGTTCACTGATCTGAACATGAAGCGGCTGCTTACTACAGTCACTGAATTGTGTAATAGTTAGGTGTGCGCTCTGGTAATTCAATTATTGTTCACTTCAATTGTTTTCAACTGAAAAACAATGATGGTTGGTTTATTCTAAAATAAGTAAAAAACAAAGTGATATTAATTCTTCATTATACAAAGTGTAAAAGTGAAATTTGCATATTTCCCAGAAACTAATCAAGCAACAGTCAGACCTTCTCTGTAAAGCAGGATTTTGTGAACAGAATTAAGTCCCAGGCAACATCACCATCCTCACTAGTCGGGTGTGCCACACTCACAGGACAGTGCCAGGCAGAGAGGGGCAGCTCCTTGGTACAGATCCTATACAGTGCTCAGCATTGATGCTGGATCCTGCGGCTGCTAGACTGCTGTGTGGCAGGTTATGGACAGAGCTCAGTGATCCCACAATCCATGGTTCAGATCAATCTCTGCGGTCCTGCCACATGTTGTTATTAAAGATAGTGGACAATGAAAGGGACCATTTGGAGGAGGAGGCTGCTCTCCAACAACGAAATCCCCAGTTATGGAGGAGCGCAGCACATCAGGGAAAAAAATAAAGCTGCTGCATTTGTAACAATCTTCAGCCAGAAGGGCCTGAGCAGATAATCCATTTCAGCCTCCTTCAGTCGGCTCCAGCATCACAGACCCCCAAATAGTCAGACAATTCGATTCACTCCACACAATGTCAGGAAATGGCTGGATTTAATTCCAGTGAGTGCCACATCTCTAGCCAAGCTGTTCCATTCCAGCAAGAAAACTTACACCAACCAACAATGTGATAAAAAGCCTTTGCATTGCAGCCAGTCACTGACCTATCGGTGTACGGTCTACCGTGGAAATGTCAGCAATAATGGGATCCATCAGCAATAACCTGCTCAGTGTCTTTCAGTTAGTGTCCCGTCAGGATCACTCAGCTCCTGACCCCATTGCAAGCTCAACACAAAAGACTGGAACTCCAAAGGAGCGGTGAGTTACCTACTCTTAGCATCAAGTCACCATGGAACAGGGTGTGGCAATGGGAGCCAGAGTAAAATTATAGTTAGTCAGAATCTGGGGGAAGTATTCTCTCGGTTGGAATTATCATGAGCAACAATAAAGATTGTTGTCAGTGTGAGTAATTATCCCCAGCAACAATACTGCCTGTTGTCAGTGTGAGTAATTATCCCCAGCAACAATACTGACTGTTGTCAGTGTGAGTAATTATCCCCAGCAACAGTACTGCCTGTTGTCAGTATGAGGAACTGAAACTCCAGGAGAGCTCTGCAGACGTTCCTCAGGAAAGAGAGTGTCCGAGGCTCAATCATTTCCAGCTGCTGATCAAGAAGACTGATGGCAAACTTGCAGACAGGCATCACAGCATGCAGTAGGAAAATTGGCAGGTCATATTGCAGCCGTAGAGAAAATTAGTTCAGGCACGTTTGGAAAGTTGTGTACAGTATTGGTTACACACCAGCAGAACAATGTGGAGGTGTTCGAGGGGGTATGGAAAAAAATCACAGGACGTTGTCTGGTTTGTAGGGTATTAGCCAGAATGAGAAATTGGACAAATATGTTGTTTTTGCACCTGGACATCAGTGGCTGAGGGGCTGCCTGACTGACATTTACAAAATTATAAGAGGCATAGATAGAACGACATTGAGAGCTGTTTTCCCAGAAGGTAATTATCAATTACTCAGGGCATGGATTTTAGTTAAAAGGGAGAAAGTGTAGGATATATGATCAGTGAGAGTTTATTTGCTTTTCTGGACAGAAGGTGAAAGTGCCTGGACTGCACTGATAGAGGAGAAGAAGCTAATACAGCAAGGTTTAACAGGTATCTTTACACAGAGATGAGTAGACAGGGAATAGGATGACATCGAACATGTAGAACTTTAGAAAGGCCGCATGTGTCAGTGCGAGTTTGCTGGGCTGAAGGGCATGATCCTGTGTTATTCTGTTCTGAGAGACAAGATTTGAGTGTGGGAGTGGCGGGATGCTGACTGAATGATTACTGATGATCAACAGTCACAATCATGTAAATTCCCCCCTCATCAACTTGCAGTTTCATTTCCTCCCTCCCACGGTGGGGAAACTAACTATGGAGAATTTGACATGAACGTCAGAGCTGGGAACTGGTGACTCCATCTCGCCCCTCGCTCCTATGGCCTTCTGTCTTTGACACCAGCATCTCAGGGGACACCCTACAAACCAAAGCTGCATGTACTACATATCCTCCAATGCTGGCATCTGAAATATGTCAGCCTCACCATGCCAGCCCAGCAGATCTCCGACCTACTGACAGTACGCTTCTGTACTTCAATGCTGCAGCTCAGTGTGCACTGACAGCTCTCATTGCAATGCTGTTGCAAGGACACTGTGCTCAGGACACACACCCAGCTCATGGCCTGTCCCTCTGGGCTGCTCACTCCGTGTCTGTACACACTCAATGCTGTTGCAAGGACACTGTGCTCAGGACACACACCCAGCTCATGGACTGTCCCTCTGGGCTGCTCACTCCGTGTCTGTACACACTCAATGCTGCTGCAAGGACACTGTGCTCAGGGATACACACCCAGCTCATGGACTGTCCCTCTGGGCTGCATACTCACTTTGAGCTGTTGTGGTTATGTTCGCCGAGCTGGGAGTTTTTGTTGCAAACGTTTCGTCCCCTTTCTAGGTGACATCTTCAATGCTTGGGAGCCTCCTGTGAAGCGCTTCTGTGCTGATTCCTCCAGCATTTATAGTGGTTTGAATCTGCCGCTTCTGGTTGTCAGTTGCTGTCCACTGCAGTGGCCGGTATATAAGGTCTAGTTCAATGTGTCTGTTGATAGAATTTGTGGATGAGTGCCATGCCTCTAGGAATTCCCTGGCTGTTCTATGTTTGGCCTGCCCTATAATAGTGGTGTTGTCCCAATCGAATTCGTGTTGTTTGTCATCTGAGTGTATGGCTACTAGGGATAGCTGGTCGTGTCATTTCGTGGCTAGTTGGTGTTCATGGATGCGGGTTGTTAGCTGTCTTTCTGTTTGTCCTATGTAGTGTTTTGTGCAGTCCTTGCATGGGATTTTGTACACTACGTTGGTTTTGCTCCAGCTGGATATCGGATCCTTTGTCCTGGTGAGTTGTTGTCTGAGAGTGGCTGTTGGTTTGTGTGCTGTTATGAGTCCTAGTGGTCGCAGCAGTCTGGCTGTCAGTTCAGAAATGCTCCTGATGTATGGGAGTGTGGCCAATCCCTTGGGTTGTGGCATGTCCTCATTTCGTTGTCTTTCCCTGAGGCATCTGGTGATGAAATTGCGTGGGTATCCGTTTTTGGTGAATACCTTGTATAGGTGTTCTTCTTCCTCTTTTTATAGCTCAGGTGTGCTGCAGTGTGTTGTGGCCCTTTTGAATAATGTCCTGATGCAACTTCGTTTGTGTGTGTTGGGGTGGTTGCTTTCATAGTTCATGACTTGGTCTGTGAGTGTGACTTTTCTGTGTATCTTCGTGGTGAATTCTCCGTTCGGTGTTCTCTGTACCATCACGTCCAGGAATGGGAGCTGGTTGTCCTTTTCTTCCTCTGTCATGAATCGGATTCCTGTGAGTGTGGCGTTGATGATCCAGTGTGTGTTCTCTATTTCTGTGTTTTTAATGATTACAAAGGTGTCGTCCACGTGTCTGACCCAGAGTTTGGGTTGTAATTGTGTTAAAACTGTTTTTTCTAACCTTTGCATTACTGCTTCTGCTATGAGTCCAGAGATCGTAGAGCCCATGGGTGTTCCGTTGATTTGTTCATATATCTGGTTGTTGAATGTGGAGTGTGTTGTGAGGCACAGGTCCAGTAGTTTAAGTATGCCGTCTTTGTTAATAGGTTCAGCGTCCTGTTGTCTGTTATGTATGTCCAGCAGGTTGGATATTGTTTCTCTGGCTAGGGTTTTGTCAATAAAAGTGAACAGTGCCGTTACATCGAATGAGACCATGGTTTCTTCCTTGTCTATGTGTATATTTCTGATGATGTCCAAGAATTCTTGTGTTGACTGTATAGAGTGTCTGGATCCGCTGATCAGGTGTTTTAGTTTCTGCTGTAGCTCTTTAGCCAGTTTGTGTGATGGAGTTCCTGGTAGTGATACTATGGGTCTGAGTGGGATGTCTGGTTTGTGTACTTTAGGTAGTCCATAGAATCTGGGGGTGTTGTTGCTTTCCGGTTTTATTCTTGGTAGGTCAGTCCTGGTTATCTGTCCGTTTTTTTGTAGATTCCTCAGTGTGTTGTTTATTCTATCGGTGAGCCGTGGAGTGGGGTCAAACTCCCTCTTTTGGTAGGTGTTGGTGTCTGCAAGTAGTTGTTCAGCTTTTTGAGTGTAATCTGATTTGTCCAGGATGACCGTCATTCTGCCTTTGTCTGCTGGTAGTATGATTATGGTCTTATCGTTTCTTAGTGATTTTAGTGCTTCTTTCTCCTTGGTGTTGAGGTTGTGTGTTTGTCTTTTCCTTGTTATCATGGATACGATTCTTTGTCTCACTGTTTGTTGTGTCTCTTCTGTTAATCCATTGTTCCTGAGTGTGCATTCTAGTGCTGCTAGGAAGTCTGCTGTCTTGGCGTCTCTGTAGTTGTAGTTAAGTCCCTTGTCAGTATTGTTCTTTCCGTGTCTGTGAGCTGTCTGTGGGAAAGGTTTTTAATCCAGGTGTGTGTTCTGATGTCCTTTTCGTTGTGTGTTAGTTTGGCCATTTTTTCTTTCAGTGCCGTTTTTTTGCGGTGTGTGGCCCTGTTCTGTACAATGGTGACAGCCTGTTCTATGGTCCGGGTCCATTCCTGACAGAACGGACTCAGGATGATCCAGGTAATGATTACAGATGCTCACAACAGACTCCACAAATACAGACAAGAAATTGCACGCCAAAAATCGTTAATTTTAAAAACTACCAATCAGGAATGGACCGAGCTGGGAATTTGCGTTGCAGGCGTTTCGTCCCCTGTCTAGGTGACATCCTCAGATTCAATCAATAAGCACATCGACCTGGACCCAATATACCGGCCACTGCAGCGGACAGCTGGAACTGACGACCGGAAGCGATAGATACAAATCACTATAAATGCCGGAGGAAACATTACAGAAGCGCTTCACAGGAGGTTCCCAAGCACTGAAGATGTCACCTAGACAGGGGACGAAACGTCTGCAACACAAATTCCCAGCTCGGCGAACAGAACCACAACAACGAGCACCCGAGCTACAAATCTTCTCACAAACTTTGAATTAGTAATAGTTCCTAGATATGTTATTCTGTTAACTTGCCCAATAGAATTACGTTATCCTAAATTCCTCTTTCGTTGGTTTTATTTCATCTTTCGTGTTTAGGTAAATGGTATTTTGCTTCACACCGAGTTGTTTGACCAGTCACATTGCATCTGGAACAGACACTTTATATTTTCTTTAAAAAAGGAAAACGTTAGAGTCTAGGCTACCACCTTCAAATATTGTCGAGGGGCTCTGGTGTGGCCCATCACACTAGAATCCTTCTCTTCCTGAGTAATATGTTGGAGGCACTGAATGGGCGGCCCTGTTCTTCTCCAATAGTGTCAATGGGCTGAACGAATTCCTCATATTCCTGTGAAACCAGCGTGAGGTGCAGAATGAACTCTTGTTTCACTGTGGCTCTGTGCAGTGTCAGACAGTCCTTTATATGAATGTTACAGACTCTTTAAAAGCACAAGCCTCAATGGAGTCCATGTCTTGCTGCACATGGACACAGACCAGTTCAGGAGCTGACAGGGGCGTCAAATTATTCTGAACATTGTGGAATCCTCAGGGACCATCCCCACTTCGGATCTTATGGTGGGGAGGGTGAGGGTGGGGAGACATTGATGAAGCAGCTGAAGATGTTTGTGAAGAGAAAGTTACCCTGAGGATCTCCCACAGAGGTGACCCAGGACTGAGATGATGAACATCTTCCTTTGTGCCATGTTTGACTCCAAACACTGGAGACCTTTCTCTGATTCCCATTAAGTTCAGATTTGTTCAGCTCCTTGATGTCAACAGAAGGCAACCACTGCCTTGATTTCAGGGCCAGCCATTTTTACCTTACCCCTTGTGTCAACTTCTTTTGTTCATATCAATAGGCCATGGTATAGGAGCAGCAAGGGTTTTCTTCAAACAGGTGGGATTTAATGTCAGGATTTCTCTTCTCAAGAGTGTTCGGGGAGTGTTCAGGGGAAGACTGAACGTATTTGAAGAGGAGGTAGATGGATATTGAGCTGTCAGAGAGTTGAGGGTGATGATGAATTGTGTATGAAAGAGGATTTGAGACCAAGAGCAGATCAGTCATGATCTTAGTGAAGGGCAAGGCAGGTTTGGGGAGTGAACGACCTGTCCCTGTCTCTGATGTTCTCACATTGTGTTATTGGAAAGTTAGTGGGTGTTATTTTCATGAATGTTCTGTTATTGAATGTTGCCATCAGGGAGACCAGAGGATTTTGTGAGCCATCGCTTGGTGAGGTATGGGGGCTGTATTCACAGTGAATTTGGGTCTACATCATGATCAACAAATGAAGCACAAGTTGCAGAGAGGGGAAGCTCTGTACAGAGAGATGAGGGGCCTCTTTCATACCCAGCCTGGGGTTTCCAATTATATTTCCCAAATCACTTCAAAGCGTGTGTGACAGCCTTGAAGGGCTGAATGGTCTCCTCTGTTTCTGTGCACCAGGTTATAGGTGTAAGTAGCCTCCAACTGCTCCTGCCCAGCAAGTTTGAGGGGCTGAATGGAACTCAGATACATGGGACTGAGGAGCAGGAATGTGTCATTAGATACTTTGAGCCTTCTCCATCAAGCACTAAAATTGTGGCTGATCACGTTATGGTCTCAGCTCCACTTTCCTGTCTGTGTCCAAATATCTGTGCATCCCTTCCCTGTCAAATAATTAACTAAAGCAGCTTTTAGTCCATGTGAACATAGAGGCACGATAAAAAACTTCCAGTGAAGAGAAGTTCGACGTAAAAGGTCCTTTCAGAACATTTCATCATCCCTTTATAGAATCAGAGAGTCATGCAGAACGGAAACAGACCAATTAGTGCAAACTGTTCACCCCGATCAGATTTCAAATCTGATTTATTCCCATTTGCCAGCATTTGGCCAATATTCCTCCTTTATCGGACACTTTTTAAATGTGTGATTACACCCTCCTTGACCACTTCCTCTGACAGCAATGTCTGTACACACAACACTCTCTGTGTGAAACGTTTATCTTCACGTCCCTTCTCAATCATTCGCCCTCTCACCTTCAACCTATGCCCTCTTGTTCTGGTCTCCCCTATCCTGGGATCCGAACGTGACTTTTCAGAATATCCATACCCCTGATGATTTTATAAACCTCTAGTATGTCACTCCTCAGCCTCTTAGGAGAAAGCACCTCAACCTAAGTCCTGGAACATCCGTGTAAATCTTTTCTGCAGACAATCGAGTTGTACGCAGTATTCTTAAAGTGGCCTCACCAGCATCCTGTACAGATACAACATGCCACCACAACTCCTATACTCAATGCTCTGACTGATTAAGGTAAATGTTCTGAATGTGTTCTGCACCACACTGTCTACCTGCGACTCCACTTTCAAGGAACAATGCATCTGAAGCTCTATGTCCATTTGTTTCACAACACTCACCTTACCATTAAGTGCATAATTTCTACCCTGATTTGCCTTCCCAAAATGCAATTTATCTAAATTAAACTTCATCTGTCACTCCTTGCCCCTTTGTCCCATCTCATTGTGGTCTCATTGTACTCTGAGGTAATCCACTACACCACCTTTCTGATGCCATCTGTAAATTTACTAACTATGGCCCCGATAATCACATCTGAAATGCAGTGAACTCAGTACTGATTCTTACAGCACACTGCTGCTCACAAGCCTCCAGTCTGAAAAATACCCCTCTTCCTTCAAGCCAATTGTGACGAGCTTCTTCTGTATCCCACGTGACTGAAACTTACTAATCTGTCTACCAATCAGAATGTTGTGAACACCTTGCTGAAGTCCATATAGACAATATCTACAAAACTGCCTTCATCAATCTTCTTTCTCACCTCTTAAAAGGCTCAACCAAATGAATGAGACATTCGGGTCTGGGAAAGTTACTCTTTGGAAGGTTGGTATGGACTTGTTGGGATGAAGGGCCTATTTTCACACTTCAGGAAGTCTACAAAAATAAGAATGGGAACGATGACTGTAGAGCTTTTTTACAGCATGCACACATTGCTGTGATGAGGAACAATGAAGGAGAGAGAGTGCAATAGGCCGTTCCTTCTCGGGCAGATGACATTGTCTCCCTCTCTGAGCTGAACCACACAGTAATGTCATCCTCTCCCAAACTGGACCATGTGGGGTCTCCTTGTACATTGTCCAAACTATGTCTCCATCACATTCCCTGTTCCATGTCGGTGCATCATTGCTGCTGTCATACACAGAGCCATACCCTGAGCAGAAAATGGTCTCGGTCGATTTGAAGATATGTTTAGATATCTCAGCGTCATTAAAAAATAAAATGTTTAATGTATTCAGAATACCTGTGTTAAAATGAATGCATTTTGTAACAAATACAGAAATTGCTGGAAAAGCTCGGCAGGTCTGTCAGCATCCAGATGCCTTTTACATGCTGTAGTTATACCAGCCTCCACCACTTCCTCTGGAAGCACATTCCATACACACACCACCCGCTGTGTGAAAAGATGCCCCTTAGGCCTCTTCAAAACCTTTTCCCCTCACTGTCAACCAATGCCCTCTAGTTTTGGACGCCCCTAACCTGGGAAAAACCCTGACTACTCACACTATCCATGACCGTTCTGATTTTATAAACCTTTACTGCTGCGAAATGTGACTCCAATCAACACGAATGGTTGTACTTCTGTGGGATTTACACCGAGACCTTTGTGCCCGGAGGTAGGGACACTAGCATCACCCAGCAATACCCATAAAGCTGTAACATTATTCTCCTGTGGGTTTGTTCATCAGCCTGTTCTGACATGCTGTGTCACACCTCTGCAACAGGCAGGACTTGAATCCGGGCCTTCTCGTTCAGAGCTAGGAACACTACCACACAAGTTCAGGAACTGGAAGCAAATCGAGAGCTCTGGATCAGAGGCAGGGACACTACCACTACACTACCATACCCAGATTTTGGGTCATATGTTAAGTGCCAGCTTTCAGCTTGGTGTGGATTTATTATAATCAGGTTACCATTACTGAACTACACAAAACACTTCGTATTGTTAAACAAATGCAAGATACTTGTCTCAACTGTAGGATATTGAGGGCACGTACTATGCCATCAAAATTAACTATGAACATCTTTAATTGCTATTATCTGTAGTCTGCAATATTAGGGAAAGAATTCCTGCAGACATACTCTGCCCCAATGAAGGGTCTCAAACAGATATTTATTACTGAACACCAGACACGGAGAAAGACCATAATTTCTGGCCCCAAAGCACTGACCAGTATTACCCACCTCGAACGTGTGTCTGCCCTCTGCCTAAAACCATGAAATGATACCAGGCCGCTGATTACTGCCCAGCCTCTCCTCCCCACTGACTGTGTCTGCAATCCGTCCCTCCTCCCTCTAACCACACAAGGCAAACCAAGCTCAGGGTCTTCGTGAAAATCAAGGCTGGAGTGTGCAGGCCTCCTGGAGAGGGGGGGACATTTTAAAATTAAACGGGGAAGTTGAGCATGTTCTAATACCACTGTCTGGGCCGAGGCGTGGCAGATGGATTTTAGTTTGGATTAATGCGAGGTATTGGATTTGGTAAATCAACAAGAGTAGGGGTAGGACTTATACAATTAAACCTAGGGCCTTTGGCAGTGTTGTAGAACAGAGACCTCGGCCGTCAGGTATAAATTTTTAAAACTTGCATCTCACATAGATAGTGTGGTAAAGAAGGTGTTTAACACACTTGTCTTCACAGGTCAAGTGAGTATCAGAATTGGGGCGTCATGTTGAGGTTGTCCAGAACATGGTGAGACCTCTTCTGGAATACTGTGTCCAGTCTGGACATCCTGCCCGCTCATTCCATAGGCACACCACCCTCTGTGTGAAACAGCTGCCCCTTAGGTCACTTATAAATTTTTCCCCTCGAACCTTAAACCTATGTCCTTGAGTTTTGGTCTCCTATACCCTTAGAAAACATCTTGATGATTCACTTAGATATTATTGACCTTGATTTTATTAAACTGGAGAGGGTTCAGAAGAGATTAACCTGGATGTTGCTGGAAATGGAGGGATTGAGCTATAAGGAGAGGCTGGGACATTTTTCACTAGAGAGTAAGATTAAGGGGTAACTTTGCAGAGGTTTATAAAATCATGAGGCGTACAGATAAGCCGAAGGGCTGAAGTCTTTCCCTATAGTCAGGGGTTCAAGACTGAGGGATATTTTAATGTGCGAGGAAAAGGATTTATAAAAGTCATGCAAGGTAATTATTTTAGACGGAATCTGGCTTGTGTGTGGAATGAAATTCCAGAGGAAGTGGTGAAAGCAGGGACAGTTTCAACGTTTAAAGGTCAGTCCATGGATAAGACATCAGTTTGGATGGTGCTGTGAGCAGCTGCCCTCTCCCTCCCACTCTCTGAATGTATCCCTGTTGGTTTTCACCCTCTGACAATGCCGGTACAGTGGCGTGGGGAGGCCAGCAGAGGGTGGCATTGCATCACTTTAAGCACCACAGAGACGGCCAGTTCTGCCCCACACATGGACACACAGATACACACATGGGAATTGTTAGGACACGGTGTGAAGCTCATCTGGTAATTTAAACTAAACATAAATAAATACTCAATTCAGCTCGTAAACTGTTAAAATATGAGGGACAGAGAACTCCCAAATTCCACTGTTTAAATAAAAACATCAATTTATTTTTTCACTCAGAAAGTGAACATTTTACATCAACTATTCACAACTCTGAGACCCCTTTCTCTGAACTGCTTATAACCTGACTCCAGCTCTATAGCAATATACTGTTTCTGGGTCTGCCCTCCTCTCATATCACAGGTAAATGTAAACTCTCAGTTCAGAGCAACATTCCCTCTCTCTTAAAGGTACAGTACACGCTTTCAACTTCATCACATTATACCCTGATGAATATAGTTAAGTGGAGCCAATCCGGATTTCTCTTGCTCTGTGGTTTGTCAATATTTAATTTACTCCGTCTGGTTTGTATCAGGACTTATATTGCTCTATTGCCAGAATGTCATTGTTTGACTGTCCGTGGGAATATATCAGTATTTCACTTGCTCACACTCCTGTGTGTGGGGCAGGATTTCAGTTGTTTCATGGGGACTGTGACACTATGACAATCTCCGTGTTTGTAAATGGTACCGAACCGGAAGAATTGTAAAGTCTATGGAGGACAGTGTGGAACTCTTAACAGGACAATCTAACATTGGTGTCGTGTTCAGGTGTATGGCAGCTGGGGATCACTGCAGAGCAGTGTGAGGTGATGCATTTTGGTCGGAAGGACATTTCAAGACAATATAAAACAGGCTGTACCATTATAAAGGGGCTGCAGGAGCAGAGGGTCCTGGTTTTATATAAGCACTGATTATTAAAGATATCAGGACAAGTGGGGAGAGCAGGAACTATCACAGATTAGTTTCAGTATCTGAGCTGTTTACAGAAGGAGGTGTAGGAGGGAGTCTCTGTGCTCCCTTCCTGGGAGGTGGTGGTGACGATGTGTTATGAGCCCACCCTCCTGCTCCCCGAGACCGTGGGGATTCCATTTGTACCATCTCGACACAAAAGGGAGATGGCATCAGGGCCACAGCTTCTAAGTTGTGCCGGGAGGAAACGGAGCTGCCAGTGGGTTTAAAGTGAGAGTTGCCCTTCACTGAACTTTGCTCCTTACTCGGTCGGTGGGACGTGGATGTTTCAGAATCCCCACACGAGGCGTCCCGGTCCTCTCCGGCTCGTACCAGGGTCCTCCCCACATGGCGGGAGGAAAGGGGGGGTGAGAGGGGGGTGAGGGAACTGATATCGGACACTCCACCTCCCAGCTTGACCATTTCTGTCGTATTTCAGGCTGTTTCTCCTGGAATGGGAGCAAGGAAGGAGGGAGGGAGGGTGGGGGTGGGTGCCCATCGTGTTAGTGCTGGTGGGGGACATGGGGAGGTGTCCGGAGGGAGTCAGTCCACACTGTTGTATCTATGAAGTGTTATTGGTGTAGGGGGTAAAGAGAGAGAGAGAGAGAGAGAGAGAGAGAGAAAGGGAGATGCATGCAGTAGTGAGAGTGGTGGAGCATGAACTTTGTTCGGGGGTAGTGCTATAACAGATATACAGTGAGTGCGAGGGAGCAGAGAGAATACAGTGACCCTTACCCTGACAGAGCGGGGAAGGTTATTGATGCTTGTCCTGTATTGCTGGGCAATTCTTCAGACCGCAGAGACTGCACTGAGCTGGGTGGGGGGCTCAGACCATGCTCGGGGGGTCCAGTGGTGTGGCTCACTCTGGGAAGAGAATGGTCCCCCTCTGTGCTAGCCCATTCACCAGGACCTCCGTGTCTCTGTTGACAAACCGTGGTGTAATTGCCCGTTATCTCCGGGGAAACTGAGCAGGGCAGCTCCAAAGAGAGAAAGCTCAACCCTCTGCCCAATGGCCTTTTGGAGTTGGCAACAGTGCCAGGGATCACAGAGTATCCAGGGTCATGTGGGCGTTCGTGAGTACATCCAACCATGAAGGAAAACCGAGCTGGCATTGAATTAGTGGTGGGGGAGATAGTTAATGGGGTGAGTTCGATGAGATATCACCAGGAAACTAGCTCAGTCTCATACAGACAATCCTTCTGTCATACTCAGTGAAAATGTCAATGTGACAAAGTATTGTTAGATGCAGCCCAATGTGTCGAAGACTCTGCTGACCCTACCCCAGTTACAAAGCTGACAAACAAATGCTCATCCAATACTCTCCATCACCTGAACTCACACCAATATCCCATTCACCCATCATTCCTGGGAACACTGGCTCATGTTGCAGGATACCGTTGAAATGTCTGCATTTCAGAATTCTGGATACTGGGAATACATTCTTCCATGACATTGTCTCTCAGTCTCGCTCTCTCTGCCTATTCCCCAAACCCCTCCCATTTATTAATACTTAAACTGATTCCCCCACCATCTCTCCCTGGAGTGATGTTCACACCCATAGCACCCCTGTGTCATGGCACAATGGAGATATGGATCTGTAAATGGGTGGGAGTTGTACATCCTGTTACTTCCAGCATGGGCTGCAAGTTTCCCAGCGCTGGGCAGTGATCTAACACAATGTTACTGAGCAATGCACTGGCATGATGGACACAGTTCCACACCCTGGTCGCATATCTCATCTGGGCTTATAGATCAATGTACTATTGTGGTCTGCATACCTTTCTACTCTGGGTAAATTGTGATTGTTTTGCACAGTAAAGCAGCCCGGTCTGCACAGCGCTCCCTGCTGAACACATATCTCATCTGGGTTGATAGATCAATGCACTGCTGAGGTCTGCACAGTGTTCTTCTCTGGACTGATTGCAGGGTGGTATTCAGCAGTGCACTAGCCTGGTCTGCGCAGTGTTCCATGCTGAAGAGATATCTCCTCTGGGTTTATGGTGTCTGGTCTGGTTCGCTGAGGTGGATTGAGAATGTGATATCACTAATCCTTTCAGTTGATATGGCAGTTGCTTTATTTTTGTTCTCATTCATGTGAATGGACCCTCCAAATTCTGATTCCTCCGGCCAGTCCCATTCTTCAGTCTGTCTCCATCATTCGGGAACATGTTGTTGATGAGTAATTATCCAGTTTCAATGTGAATATCTGTCCTGTCTATTTCCCTGGTCATTGACATTGCTCACCCTGGAGAATCGGGATTCACTGTGATAAACCTCAGTAAGGTCACTGCTCAGAAACAACTCTTCAGGGAACATAGCCCCAGCTCATTCATACTCTCGCCGTAGCTCAACATCACTCGCCATCACCGCCCCACCCAATACTGTCAATATACTTGGAAATCTTTTCTGCACGCTTTCAAGTTTAACAACATCGTTCCTACAGCAGTGAGAACAAAATTAAAGGCAATATTACAGAAGTGGCAGAACCTAGTGTGTAGGCGAAAGTGAGTATTGCAGATGCGGGAGGTTAGAGTCGAGAGTGTTGTGTTGGAAAAGCACAGCAGGTCAGGCATCCTCCGAGGAGCAGAAGGACCGATGTTTCGGATGAAAGCGCGATTCCTGATGAGGGAATTTTTTCCCAAAACGCCGAATTTTCCTCCTCCTCGATGCTGCCTGACCCGCTGTGTTTTTCCAGGACCACACTCTTAATCCAACGTAAATCCCAAATGGCCTCCTTCTTCAAAGACAGCAATTTCCCTTCCCACAAAGTCGACCATGCCATCCAGAGCATCTCATCCACTTCCCATACCTCTGCATTCAACATTTACCCCTCCAAACTCAACAGGTAAAGAACATCCTGTTCCTCACCTTCCATCCCACCAAATCTCCAGATACAATGCATTACCCTCCCCTATTTATGCCACCTGCAAACAGGCCCCCACCAGCAGGGATATATTTCCCTCCCCAACCCGATCTGTGTTCCATAAAGAACATTCCTGGTGTGACTCGTTTGTCAGGTCTACACCACCCAACAACCCACCCTCCACTCCTGGCAGCTTCCCTCCCACCACAAGAATTGGAAAAGCTTTACCCTCACCTCCGCCCAAGACCCCAAAGAATCCTTCCACATCCTTCGGAGTTTTACCTGCACTTCCACACATGTTGCCTACACTATCCATTGCTCCTGATGTCTCCTCGATACTGGGGAGACTGGACGCCAATGTGCGGAACACTTCAGAGAACATCTCTGGGACACCCGCACCAACCAACCCCACCACCCCGTGGATGAATACTTTAACTCCCCCTCCCACCCCCCCCCCCCCCATGGACATGGAGGTCCTGGGCCTCCTCCACCACCAAACCTTAACCACCCGACGCCTGGAGGAAGAAAGACTTAACTTTTGCCTTGGGACCCTGCAAACACACAGGATCCATCTGGATTTCACCAGTTTTTTGCATTTTCTCTCCCTCCAACTTATCCCAGTTCCAACCTTCCAATTCAGCACCACCCCATCCTACTGTCCAACTTCCTTCCCATCTATCTGCCTCACCCTCCTCTCCGACGTATCATCTCCAATCCTTTCTTCATCAACCTATCACATTATCAGCTACCGTCCCCAACCCCATCCCTTTCCCATTTATCTCTCAGTTCCCTTGGGCCACAAGCCTCACTCCTGATGAAGGGCTTACACAAGAAATGTCAGTGCTCCTCTGATGCTGCCTGACCTGCTGTGCTTTTTCAGCACCACATTCTCGACTCTGACCTCTAGCATCTGCAATCCTCACTTTCTCTTGCGTTAATGTATTCAGAAATTTCCCCACCAGACATCTTATGAAGCTGCTCTGTTATTTTATCCCTGGGATATATATAGCCCTGCAGTGCTCTAGCAATACTCCCATGTACAAGGGAAAATTAAAAAAAGAATATTTATAGTCCGTCCGTCAGTACCCCTCATCCATTCCATCCAGACTGAGTAAATATTCCCTTTTATTACGATATGAAATGTTATGTAAGGAAGGGGTTAATTGAGCCTGTTTATTCGGTGACTGTGATTAATGTCAGTCTCCATGGATTCTAATTCTCCCAATGGAGAGTTTCCGTCTTTTAATGATAAATGAGCACCGTTCAATGTGTTATCCCATAGTATGAGCGGGAGCATCATCGACAGCACTAACAGGGATAAGCAGCTCCAGATGGAGAAGGGGAGGAGAGATCATAACCTGAGAACATTAGACTGGAATGTTCCAACAATGGACAGGGGTTTATCCGATTATGTTTCATCCCTTTCGTTCTATTATGATCGGTTGTCATTATCGTGGTGGATCTATTATGCTCTTCTCATTATTCAATATTTTTATTATCCTTTCCTGTCTATCGTTGGTGTTCCTGGTAAGTCTCACCGTCCAGCTATGTTTTTTCTATAAACCAGTTATGACTGTGTTACTGCTCTTTCATATAGTCTTCACTTCTTGTGACTATTATTGTTCATGTTGAGACTCTGAATCCAGATATTGACTCCACAGACCATCACTAACTGCATCAGGGAACCTGTTCAATTCCTGTCTCCCTCCTCGCTTCTGGCAGTGTTACTCATGGGTCTCTGTATTGACCTGCTCAGTTTCAGATGTGAACCATTGTCTCACTGCCCTTGTTATTTAACTGTTTGGAGTGTGGAGGTCATTGCCCTCTATTATGTTTACAAACTCTGTTTCCTTCCTGGGACTCCAACCCATCCCTGGCCAATATCTTTTTTTTTAATTCATTTCCGGGACTTGGGAATCCCTGGCTGGCCAGCATTAATAGCCCATTCCTAGATGCCCTTGAGAAGATGGTGGTGAGCTGCCTTCTTCAATCGCTGCAGTCCACGTGCTGTGGGTTGACCCATAATGCCGTTAGGGAAGGCATTCCAGAATTCTGACCCAACCACTGTGAAGGAACACCGGTATAACTCCAAGTCATGGTAGTGAGTGGCTTAGAGAGGAACTTACAGGTAGTGTTTGACACAGACGAATCACAACATTTGTGATCCCTTTGGCCATGAGCTGATTCCTGACACCATGCCCTAACCATTATTAACTTTAACTACTCACTGCTCCAGAATGTACTTCACTGGCTTAACCCATCTGCTGTTTGAACCTTGAGCTGTGAAATACAGACTTAATGACGACAACAATCTGCTGCTGACACTCTCGGGTTGAAACCTGCAGAAACAAATCTGACTCAAATTCACACCAAAATCCCATCCATCTGACATTCCTGTGCACGCTGATCTATATCACTATTGTTTCTGACAATGTCTTTATTTTAATATTCGAAAGCAGTTTAACTCACCTGTCCATGAAACTTCCCTCAGTCTCCATGTGTCAATCATCCAAATCCCTGCCAGTTGTTCACATTTAACCTGGTTTCCTTTAAGTGTATTTTCTCTCAAGCAACGATTTTCATATTCAACCACCCCACATGCATGCCTCCCACCACATACACACACACACACATCACAATCACACACACACACACACACACACACACACACACACTACACACACACACACACACACACACACACATTTGCAGATGAGGCAGCTTGAACACAAAAAGGAATTGAGCCAGTTTGAAATAAGTTTAAAAGTAGAATTTAAAGAAACTGAAAGGAGAAGAAAGACAGAAAAGGGAAGAAGAAAAGTTGAAAGCGAGAGCTTTTCAACTTCAAAAGTGAGCAATTTGAGAGGAAAGTCGTCTTATCTGGATGGAGATGAAGGTAGACGATAGGCTGGATGAGGAGGATAGTGAGGACGAGAAACCCTATGGTTGCCAAAGGCCTGATGGGGATCTCTTTAAATACATCGAGGCATTGCCTCAATGTGATGAGAAGGATGCAGATTTTTTTTTTCAATTTCATTTGAGAAAGTGGCCACACGATTGCAGTGGCCACTGACCATGTGGATTTAGTTACTCCAAACAGAGCTGGTAGGGAAAAGGAGTGAGGTAGTTGCATCCCTATTGGAAGAGATATCTGGCCAGTATGAGGAGGTGAAGAAAAACATCTGAAGCACACATGAACTTGTGCCAGAAGCGTACACACAGTGTTTTAGAATCTAAAATTGCGTTCCTGGATAAACATACATTGAGTTTGAAAGGATCAAACAAAGTAATTTTGAAAGATGAGTCAGGGTATTAAAAAGAAAGCAACCTATGACACATTTAGAGAGATTCTTATTTTGGAGGAGTTCAAAAACTCACTTCCTGCAGTCATGGGAACTCGTGGGGAAGAGGCAGAGAATTAAAATGGCACGATTAGAAGCTGAAATGGCTAATGATTATTAGTTGGACCATAAATCAAAGTCTGGCTTCTGGGAGGGCTTGCGAGGAATGTGCAAGATCTCAAAATATATACCTGTGTGTAAGTGGCATCGGCCAGGAGGAGCAGGGAAAGGAGTTACAGCATTAAGAGCAACAGGAGCATGTAAATCCTTTAAGCTGAGACAAGAGTAGATATGTCATTGAGAAGGACTATTGGAGAGATGAGAAGTGCTCCATTATGTAACCTGTGGTTGGAAAGTTCTGTGGAAACATCAACAGAAATATTTCACAACTGGGAAGGAGGTCTTGAGCTTGGTGTTGGCGTTAAAATATTTCATCATTTTAGTAGCCTATAACGTGTCTGAGACAAAGCTACATAATGATCACAACGCCTGAACATTTTTAGAGAAATTTAGGGAGAAAATTTCCAGTCTGTTCAGATAGAGCTATTATTGTTGCCATCCAATTTGCAAGTTACACAGGTGAGAGGACAAGAAACCGTACTTGCTGCCAAGTTGTCGAATCTTGGATGAAGAAAATCTGAGGCGTTCTGTAGCAGAAGTAAACTGACTGAAATAGAACGGGGTGGTGAATGCTTACATGCTTAGTGTCAATGCAATATACAAGTATTGTAGTCTGCCAAAACAGGAAGAATAAAGGGTTTAAAATGAATCCATCATTGTATATTCATGTTATTTGTTTTCAAACAGGAAGTTGTGACGGTGCTGTTACATTAAAAAGGTTATTTTATCTTGAATTTGTTTGAAGAGAGGTCTTAGAGGCAGAGATGCCGAACTGCTGCCTGAAAACAGCTTAAGTAAATAACTGAGAAGGCCTTTAGGTTTTATTAAAACGTTGGTAACAATGGAAGGGCAGTGGCCAGCTCTCCCAGAGCAGGTCTTCTCGTTTTGTTTTTAGCTGCAGCATTCAGAAGCTGCTGGGGATCCCAGACGGGGTGGAAGTTTCAATACATGGTCCCAAACTGCTCATCTCTCTGAAAACTTTCTTAAAGTTGCTTCCTCCAGGTTTGGAGAACTGCTCCTAAGATTCTGTGTTTGAATTTACCTTTATGCCAGAGGGTGTGTTTGTGGGATGTTCCATATTAGCGCAGTTAATTAGTAGAAGGCACTGTATCTATTTTTTTGCGTAGGTGTTCCAGTAAAGAGGCTCTCCCCAATTGGTCTTCTCTTTGATTGTGTTTTAATTGGAGCGTTTGAATGGATTGCATTTTGCTTAACATTGAGTGGGTTGACCAGTTGCAACATCTGGAACAAACAGTTTGCATCTACGTTTAAAATAGGAAACGTTAGGGTCTAGGCTGCCTTCTTAAAATATTTTGATGGGGTCTGGCCATGTCCATAATACTTGTAGCTGAGGATATTCTGACTGACTCCTGTTATCGAAAAGTCAGTGGAGGCGCTGGAGGTTGTGCTGTGAGCTGCCTCAGACATTCCGGGAGACCTGAGGATTTGGTGACCCAACTCTGGATGGAGCCTGGGGACTTTGTAACAACATCTGGGTGTGTAACATGAACACCAAATGGAGCAGAGGCTGCAGAGAGGGGAAGCTCTGAAACCACGGAGTGAGTATGTGTGCTGGAAAGGGGTCTGCTGGATCCACCCCGGGTTTTCCAGGAACAGCTTCCCAAGCTCCATTTAACCCAGGAGCAGAGTGTGAGGGGACGCTGACTGAACAAGGAGCTGGTCACAGAGCGGTGTCTCCTCCTTCAACACGATCTGCAGCTTCACACCAGGGGGAGGACGGTGCTGCCAGGGGCCGTTAAGGTCGCAGTGTCATTTAGCTTTTATGATCTGGAACTTTCCATGCTGGAGTGGTTGACACATCCATCATCTCCCAATATCTCAACATTAATGTCACCATGCATGTGTGGGATCCCCATGTCAATGAGGAGAGCTAGAGGAACTGAAGGACCTCTCACCCCATTAATGTTACAGTGTGCCCACGCACAGGACATCATGTTGGTGAATACTCATCGTCCTGGCAGCAGCCACAGCCTCTTCATTCAGAAGCAGTCAACCATTCCCATCAAACTTCGGTCTCCATTCAGAAAGAAAGGATAGTCTTTCGGCTAAAGGCTGTCCCTTTGTTAAATGGTTCAATACACCGTTCCCCTCACCACTCCCCACCGCCCCCCAACCACATCAAACTATCCCGTGTGCACTGAGAGAAACAGGACCACTGGGAATGTCAGGGAGCAGACCATCAGGGAGATGGAACAACACTTCCCATGTCTGTATGGGTTCCAGTGAACGCTCCAGAACACACTGTATCACTATGTCATATAATCCATCTCCATTTCAGTAACATACTGCCTTCCATTCTTCCTGAAAAAGCTGGCAGGTGATACATTCCGTTATATTTCACTTGGGAAAGTATTATTCATTGACTTTACCTGTCTATATCAATTTGCAGACTCTCCACATTCTCTTGATAATTTAATCTTTTGCTTACCTTTGTATCATCATCAAGTTTAGTAGCAGTTCATCGATTTGATCGGCCTGATCGCTGATATAGATTGTAAACAGTTGAGGACCCAGCACTGGTCACTGTGTGACTCCATTGGTTACGTTCTGTCAAACTGATGAAGACTGATTTATCCGGAGTGCCTGTTTCCTGTTTGATAACCAGTCCTCCCCTGTTCCTGTGGAGCACAGTCGAAGGGCTGCATAAGAACGAGGAACAATCCAGCCACTTGAGCCTGTTCTGCCATTGTATACAATCATGGCTGATGTCATCGCTAGCTCAGTACCATTTCCCTGCCTGCTCTCCATATCACTTAAGTTACTCAATGTCCCAGCGTCCCCTGCACACTGGGGCAGTGGATTACACAGATTCACAGCCCATTGAGAGAAGTAAGCTCTCTTCACCCTGTTTTAAATCTGCTCGGCCTAATCCTAAAACTATGATCTCTTGTTCTGGTTTGCCCCACATGAGGAAATATCCACTCCACACCGACAATGTCAATCACCTTCAACATCCTCCAGATCTCAATGAGGTCTCCTCTCATTCTCCTAAACCGTGAGTGCATCAGCCTGAACTGATCAAACTAGCTTCAAAAGACAAATTCGTCTCTGCAATCAATCTGATGAACTTGTTCTGAACTGCCTTTGTTGTAACAACATCCTCCTGCAGTCAGGACAACAAACCTGAACACAGGACGTCAGTTACCGTCTCACTAATACCTTGCAGAGTTACAGTAATTCTTCCCTCCATTTATACTCTATTCTTTTACAAGTAAATGCTGAAATTGCGCGTGCCTTTCTCATTCCCTGCTGTACCTGTATGTGAGTTTTCTGTGGTATCATTACATCAACCAACATTTCCACTTGTGTTAGTGTCAGCTGAAAATGTGGCTGTAGTGTTTTCTCTCCTCTCATCCAAGTAATACAATGGATAGTACATTGTCGGGTCATGTGGTCTGAACTCTATGGAATCCCAAAAGTTGATAACCACTAACGAAACAACTATTCCTTCTATCTGCATTTTGTTGGCTCACCAGCCCTCTATCCAGGTGAATGACCTCCTCCCAAACCCATGTCCTCTTATTTTACAGCTTAATATTTTATGCAGCGTTTAATCAATGCCTTTTCAAAGTCTAGGTACTTAACTGTTCCAGGATCCCTATTGTCTACTTTGCTTGTCACTTCTTTAAAAAATTCGAGCAACCAAATTCTAAAAGAATCATGCTGATTCTGATGTATTCAGATTCTACTTTGCAAATATCCTGTTGTTAATTAATTAATAATGGATTCTCACAATTTCCCTTAATTCCCAAGAGTTTGCTCACAACCTTTTCGTGACAAGTAAAGATGACTATCCTAATTCCTAACTTTTTGCAACCTCTACATTCCCTTTCCCGTGTCCCTGTGTAACAGGCACAAAGCTTTAAAAGATCTGCTCCAATTGCTGTTTAATAGGCATGAGTGTCTGAATGGATTCACTCAGTTCCTGGTTTACACACTCAATGGGCTGAATGTCCCCATGGTGTTCGTGCATTATACTCTTGATGGCTGGAATGTCTGATCTACAGATTCAAGATCTGATTCTCCTCCTCCTGATAATATGTCAAAAGCCTGAGGGATTGTGGAATCCTCCTGTTGCTGTACAACATTTTGAGGGGCTGAACGGTCTCTTCATATTTCTTCACAACAGGCTCGAGTTACTGAACAATCACCTCCTGCATCCATGAAATGGGATTGATGAAGTGATTTGTGTCCTCCTGTTCCCATACAACAGACACATGGGTGAATTACCTCCACCTTTCCATAACAAGTCTCAAATAATTTTTTCTCCTTTTTTATTTCTCGTGCTGAATGGCCTCATGTTATTCTAGTGTGCCAATCTCTTCCAGGTTCTGTGTTAGAGACTTGAGGAGGCTGAATGGAATGATCCTGTTGCTGCATAACAGGATACTGGTGCCTCATGGCCTACTCTGTGTGCAGTGTTATAGACTCGAGGGGCTGAGTGACCTCCTCCTGTAACTGTATATCAGGCACAAGGGGCTGAAGAACCTCGTCCTGTTCTGGTGTGACAGGGTCGAAGGCCTGAATATCCTTCTGCTGTTCCTGGGTAACAGGCTGGAGAAGTGGAATTAGTGTAAAATTGACTTCTGTTGCTGACTCTTTCCCGTGTTCTATGTAAAAATACGATCATCTTTTATTCTTGTAAACTCTAAAGCGTATTAGATCAACCTGATCATCCTTTCCTTATAAGTTAACCCCTTCATTGCAGGAATTAGTTGAAGGTACAATTTCTAAGCTGCTTCCAATATCCTTTCTTCAGTGAGGAGACTACATCTGTCCACATGAATCCAGGTGTGATATGATTAAAACCTTGTACAGCATCAGCAACACTTTCCCAGCCTGATGGAAAGTTCCCACACAGGTTAGAGCACTCTCAGCTGTCTGGGGGAAATGCATAGTACTGTTGAAAAATCGTCGTCGTTCTCTGTAAATGTTGTCACAAACTCTCAGATGTTAGGAAGGAGGTCTCTGCAGGGTCGACAGGCTTGTGTTTCCCGTTCCCTTCTCCAATACTGAGGTTGGTGCCGGGTGTTCTGTCTGGGTTTATCCTTTCAGACCTCGGAGCAGTTTGATACAATTGAGTGCCTGGCTTGGCTGTTTAAGAGACCATTGAAGAATTTATCACATGTCTGTGTGTTTGGGGTCACTTTTAGCCCAGACCAGAAAACACAGGAGATTCACTTCCTGAAATTACATTGGGGAAGCAAATTGGTGTTTACAATCGACATTGGCTTCAGATCACTGTTACAGACACCAGATTTGAAATCCCGAAATTTTGATTATTGTTTTTAACTTTCACCAGCTGCCAGAGCATTATCCTGGTCTGGATTAGTAATGCAGTGACATTTCCACAGCAGCAACATCTCCACATGGGGACCTATCAGAAACCACACTGAGCTGGGTATGTCTGTGCTGCTTGACAACTCAGTCAAAAAGCACTCCTACCGTTTGTCTGTCATGACGGAACTGAGGGGGTTATATTGGTCATACTGGAATTATTCTCCTCATAATGGGCTTGTCATAGTAATTTTCCACCTTGCAGATAGATATCAGATTTGGAACTGGAATGAAACAGCTTCCCGAGGGACATGGCTTGTTGTACAGTGCTTTGTCGTATCTACTGTGTTCAGCTGTTTCTTCCTGTCACATAGAGCGAATCAGATTGTTTGAAAACTGCCGTCTGTGATCCTGTGGGCATCCTGATGAGGTGAAGTGGATCATAGACTCAACACATCTAGCTGAGTATGGTGTGAATACTACATCATTGTCTTTTCCACTGATGTGCAGGACTGTTCCATTATTTAGGATGGGGACATGCGTATGACACTCTCCTACAGTGAGTTGCTTTATCCATTTATGACTGGATGTGGCAGGACTGCATAGCTTCGATCTGATCCGTTGGTCTTGGGATCATTGGGCCCTCTCTATCAGATGTTAGTTCTGCAGTTTGGGATGGAACCAGTCAAGTGTGGTAGCTTTATGGTTTGCCATCAGTTTTAGGGTTACACATGGTTCTGACCCTGGCATGTTTACCCACACTCGTCATTGAACCACAGATCAGCTTACTGATAATGGTAGACGGAGGGATTATCCTGGGCAAGAAGTTACAGATTATAGTTAAATATAATTCTGCTTCTGTTGTTGCTGTGGTTTACAGCACCACATGGAATACACGATTTGAGCTGCAACATCTCCAATGCGGTTCAGCTGCCTGTCCCCCAGTTCACACCGAGACCCATTCACCCATCAGCCCTGTACTCAGTGACCTACACTGGTTTCTGATGTAGTACACGTCCAATTTTATATTCTCATTCCACCGAGGGTCTCTCCATGGTGTCACACTTACAGTTTGTCTCATTCCTCAACACCCTTTAACATATTCATCTGAATACTTTCCTTTCCAGTATGTGCGACCTTCTGTGATTAGAGTGAATGTATCTCCCTCTATTTCTCTCCCTGACTAACAGTAAGAGCTCTGTAAGGGTCAGTGATGCCAGCCTCATGTCGTTTCAGAACCAACGAATTTGTGCATCTTGTGTTATTGTTCACTTCCCAGTATATGGCGCTCCAGGTTGAACAGGGGGTTTGAGCAACGTTGACACACATCTTTGAAACGTGTTGAAAAACAGAAATTGATGGAGTGGAGTAAAAGTAGAGTTACTCATTTGGGTCCCCAGTGACCGTTCTTCAAGGCCCACAGTTTCTTTTGTTTGTTCTGGTTTCAGATTTCCAGTATCCATCGTTATTTGTTTTATTGAAAATGTGTTTTGTTAATTTCTGGAGAAACACAGCAGATCTGGTAGCACCTGCGAAGACAGAGAAACAGAGTTAGCGTTTCAAGTCCAGTATGGAAAGGATTGGAAAATGGGCGTCTTAATCCCTTGATAAAGGTAGAGAAGGGGTGACGGGAAACAGAATGTGTGGAGGCGCAGTGCCACTGACGAATGGACTTTTGGTTTGTGGTAAAATAGTATCAAATGTAAAATGAGTATAAATTACATTGTGAATAGGGGGCGGAAATGGTTTCCTTAATTGAGTGCAAGACAAATGATTCACAAATAGGATAAGTTCATTGGGAAACTAGCAAAAGGAATGTATGAAGATTGGAGAACAACCACAATGGGGTCAGGCTGTGGAAGTATGGAACTGAATTACAACTCCCTCGGGTATAACGTACCAAAGTGTAAAGTGAGGTGTTACTCGAGCTTTGGTTGTGCTTCATTGGAACATTGCAGCAGCCCAGGATCGAAATGTCAGCAGGAGAGCAAGGTAAGGTATTGAAATACGAAGCAAGGAGAGGGTCCGGGTTATTCCAACAAAACAGTCTCTGGTTAGTCTCGGCAGTGTGAAGGATACTGCATTGTGAGCAGCAATGCCAGGAGCCCGGATTGTACGGGTACAAGTGAAATGCTGCTTCATCTGGAAGGTGTGTGTTGGGTGTTAAGAAATGAGGAATGAGTCAGTGATCTTTTTAAATGTCAAAATTTATTTCTTATTATCTGTAGACTACATTGTTCCACAACTTGGAGAGAGTAAGTACTACAGGTTCGTGAGGCCAGAGTTAATAAACTTGGAGCTGGATAAACACAGCAGACCAGACAGAATCAGAGGAGCAATAGGGCAATATTTTGATCTTGGACCTTATGTCAGGACTGGCGAGGGGGAGGGGAGCCCAGAAATGGAGTGATGGGATATGGAAGGGTAGGTATGATGGTGGTAGGTACATACAGGTATGGGGTTACTGTGATTGGTCAGTGGGAAGGGTGGAACTGATATGTGAATGAGAAGATGGACAGATGTGTCTGGTCAGGGAGAAGGGACATGGGATAAGGATGCAGATGGAGGGAGTTTGAAGCTGCTGCAGTCAACATTGAGGCCATTGGTCTATCAGCTTCAAATGTAAACACTCAGATGGTGTTCCCTGACAATGGACAGGCTATGGAGGGGCATGTCGCCAGACGAGTGGGAGGGAGGATTAAAATGGATGGTAACTGGAAAGTCGAGTTGATTGTTGCGTGCAGAGCACTGATGCCCCACACAGAGCCTGATTCTGGCCCACTGAGCCTGTCTCCAACTCCCGATGTGGTCTCCTCTATGTCATGTAGACCAAAGGGAGATTCATGGAGCATCTGCTCTCTGTATGCTTTAACCAACCCAACATTCCAGTTGCTATTCATTTCAATTCCTTCACCCCATCCCACCCTGCTCATCCAGCGACAGGTCCATCCTTGGCCTCCTCTACTGTCAGAATGAGGCAAAACAGCAACTGGGGAACACAACCTGATCTTTCAGCTGGAGAGCTTACAGTTCAATGGTCTCAATATTGACTTCACTAGCTTCAAGCTTTATCCCATGTTCCCCTTCCCTGACCTGACCTAAGCTGTCCATCTTCCCATTCGCATATCTGCTGCACCATTCCCACTGACCAATCACAATATCCCCACTTGCATCCCTTATCACCATCCCACCTACCCTTCCACCAACCCCAAGCACCTCCCTCTATTTGCTCCCCTGTTCTCCCTCCCCCACCCCAATCTTGATGAGGTCTTTCAGCCTGAAATGTTGACTTTCCTGTTCCGAGGACGCTGTCTGACCTGCTGTGCTTTTTCAGCTTCACATGAATTGGCTACATAGTTGCACGTTGAGACCACCACAGCAACAGATTTTATTGTGTTTTTTTATACATTTTGTATAGTCTGTTTACTGACAGGAGTATCTCAACATTCTCACTGCAGGATCAAGGAAGCAGTCTCTTTGTCACATGTGTTCCTGTCTCCCTCGAATTGATTTCCGTTTGTTTCAACGTATTTTCAAGTCTTCTGTTCAAAATAGCATTGAAAATGTAACTCTTGTTATGCTGTAGCTTAATCACACCATGTCCAATGTACGTCACAACTTCCTTGTTTTTATATTCCACACACCCAAGGATCCATTAAGTCTTTCTATACGGCAGTTTCAACTTGCCTGGCCATTTATAATTTCCTGCCTTCTGTGTACCTCTCTCCTTAAATGGGGAGGTTACATTTACCAATCCTCCCTCACTCCAAAGTTTCCTGAAAGCTCACCAACAATGCCTCCACAATCACCTTCGATATCTCTGTAGAATGACGGGGTGTTGTCCGACTGGTCTCGCTGATTGATCCACCTTCACCTTCCCCAGCACCTTCTCCTTACTGGTGGTCACTATACTCACCTCTATCCCCTGACTGGCTTGAAGTTCTGGTATTATGCTGGAGTCTTCCACCATGAAGACTGAGGCGAACCAAATTCCGCTGCCATTCCATTGTTTCCCGTAACTATTCAAGCTTCATTTTCCAACAGTTCTTACTTGTTCTTTTCTCCCTGCCTTCGTTGTTATATATAAAAGTCTTTCAATGTTCTTTTATATGATTAACAAGCGTAATAACATATTTCACCCTCTCCTCCCATTTGCTGTTATTAGC